>NW_022437048.1:2727224-2796703 GCF_009761245.1 Sapajus apella
GAATGTTCATTGCAGCACTGTTTACAATAGCAAAGACCTGGAACCAACCCAAATGCCCATCGACGATAGACTGGATAGGGAAAATGTGGTACATATACACCATGGAATATTATGCAGCCATCAAAAACGATGAGTTTGGGTCCTTTGTAGGGACATGGATGAACCTGGAAACCATCATTCTCAGCAAACTGAAGAAGAGCAGAAGATCAAACATCGCATGTTCTCACTCATAGGCGAGTGTTGAACAATGAGAACACATGGACACAGGGAGGGGAGCACTACACACTGGGGTCAGTTGGGGGGAAATAGGGGAGGGACGGTGGGGGGTGGGAAGCTGGGGAGAGATAGCAAGGGGAGAAATGCCAGATGTAGGTGATGGGGAGGAAGGCAGCAAATCACACTGCCACGTGTGTTCCTATGCAACAATTTTGCATGTTCTTCACATGTACCCCAAAACCTAAAATGCAATAAAATAAATAAATGGGAAAAAAAAAGACTCAACTAAAAAAAGAAAACTTCAGGCCAATATTCATAATGAACATAGATGCAAAATCTTCAATAAAATACTGGCAAACCAAATGCAACAGCACACCAAAAAGCTTTTCCATCACGATCAAGTAGGCTTCCTCCTGGGGATGAAAGTCTGGTTCAACATATGGAAGTCTATAAAGGTAATCCATCACATAAACAGAATCAAAGACAAAAACCACATGATTATCTCAATAGATGCCTAGAAAGCCTTCCACAAAATTCAACAGACCTTTATGCTAAAAGCTCAATAAACTAGGTATTGATGGAATGTATCTCAAACTAATAAAAGCTATTTATGACAAACCCACAGCCAATATCATACTGAATCAGCAAAAACTAGAAGTATTCCCTTTGAAATATGGGAATAGACAAGGATGCCCTCTCTCATCACTTCTATTCAATATAGCATTGGAAGTTCTAGCCAGAGCAATCAGGCAAGAAAAAGAAATAAAGGGTATTCAATTAGGAAAAGAGGAAGTAATATTGTCTCCATTTGCAGACGACATGATTGTATATTTAGAATACCCCATTGTCTTATCCCAAAATCTCCTGAAACTGATAAGCAACTTCAGCAAAGTCTCAGGATACAAAATCAATGTGCAGAAATCACAAGCATTCCTATACATCAATAACAGACTTAAAGATAGCCAAATTAACAACAAACTGCCATTCACAATCGCTACAAAGAGAATAAAATACCTAGGAATACAACTAACAAAGGTTGTAAAGGACCTTTTCAAGGAGAACTACGAACCACTGCTCAAGGAAATAAGAGAGAAAACAAACGGGTGGAAAAACATTCCATGCTCATGGTTAGGAAGAATCAATATTGTGAGAATGCCATACTGCCCAAAGTAATTTATAGATTCAACACTATCCCCATCAAGCTACCATTGACCTTCTTCACAGAACTGTAAAAAACAACTTTAGACTTCATATGGAACCAAAAAAGATCCCACGTAGCCAAGACAATTCTAAGCAAAAAGAACAAAGCTAGAGGCCTCACGTTACCTGACCTCAAACAATACCACAAGACTACAGTAATCAAAACAGCTTGGTACTGGTACCAAAACAGAGATATAGACCAGTGGAACAGAACAGAGGGGTCAGAAGCAATGCCACACATCTATAACAATCCGATCTTTGACAAACCCGACAAAAACAAGTAATGGGGAAAGGATTCCCTGTTTAATAAATGGTGTTGGTAAAACTGGCTAGCCATGTGCAGAAAGCAGAAACTGGACTCCTTCTTGACACCTTACACTGAAATTAACTCCAGATGGATTAAAGGCTTAACAAGAAGACCTAATACCATAAAAACCCTAGAAGAAAACCTAGGCAAAATCATTCAGGACATAGGCATAGGCAAGGACTTCATGATTAAAACCCCAAAAGCATTGGCAACAAAAGCCAAAATAGACTAATGGGATCTAATTAAACTTAAGAGGTTCTGCACAGCAAAAGAAACAATCAGGCAAACTGGCAACCAATAGAATGGGAAAAATTTTTTGCAATCTGCCCACCTGACAAAGGACTAATATCTAGAATCTACAAAGAACTAAAGCAGATTTATAAGAGATAAACAAACCCATTCAAAAGTGGGTGAAAGATATGAACACTTTTCAAAAGAAGACATATATGAGGCCAACAAACATGAAAAAATGCTCATCATCAGTGGTCATTAGAGAAATGCAAATCAAAGCCACATTGAGATACCATCTCACACCAGTTAGAATGGCAATCATTAAAAAATCTGGAGACAACAGATGCTGAAGAGGATGTGGAGAAATAGGAACACTTTTACACTGTTGGTGGGAGTGTAAATTGGTTCAACCATTGTGGAAAATAGTATGGCGATTCCTCAAGGATCTAGAAATAGAAATTCCATTTAACCCAGTAATAATCCCATTACTGGATGTATATCCAAAGAATTAGAAATTGGTCTATTATAAAAACATATGCACACATATGTTCATTGCAGCACTGTTTACAATAGGAAAGACCTGGAGCCAGCCCAAATGCTCATCAGTGATAGATTGGACAAAGAAAAATGTGGCACAGATATACCATGAAATACTATGCAGCCATAAAAAATGATGAATTCCTGTACTTTGTAGGGACGTAGATGAATCTAGAAACAATCATTCTTAGCAAACTGACACTAGAACAGAAAACCAAACGCCACATGTTCTCACCCATAGGTGGGTATTGAACAATAGAAAACATGGGCACAGGGAAGGGAACATCACACACTGGGGTAGGTTGAAGGGTGGAGGCTAGGGGGAGGGACACTGGGGGTTGGGAAGGTTGGGGAGGGATAACACTGGGAGAAATGCCTGATATAGGTGACGGGGGATGGAGACAGTAAACCTATGCAAGAGTCTTGCAATATCTGCACATGTACCCCAGAACTTAAAGTACAATAAAAAAAAAACTTGTAATGTAAAATAAAATGACTCTTAAAATAAAATTTTAAAAATACTATATCTGCATAGTCTCTCCAGTCCTCAAGGGAATAAAAAAGAGATTTTGGAGTGCAGTGAGGCTGTCTTCCCTTACACTCTGCAATCACTCACATGTGGGTAGTTTTCTGTTCTACTTACACATGAGGATTTCTCTACAAGAAAGATACCCTTTCTGTGTGTATAACTGAATCATTCTCCTGAATTTACAGCTTCAACCCCTCTATCAGTCATTGTGACAGCACTTCACAGCAATACAACAAGAGAGATTGAAGACAAAGACAACTGATCTGCCCACCAGTCTGATGTGATTACAGCTCTGCACATCAATGTTTAGACTAAAAGGCAGTGTGTATCAACTTTATCACAATCAGATGAGCCACTCACTGCTCATTATCTGGAGAAAGCCTAGAAGTGAACACACAGCACCAGACATACTGTGTCATCTTTCTTTCACTGAAGAGTAAAACTGGAGGATAGAAATGAAAATTAACCGGTTTAGGGATTCAGAACTTAGCTGCACTTGTTATTTAACATAGAGATATATCATCTTTTTATTTTAGTTATTTGAATAAAAGATCTATCTAAGAATATAGGGAGGGGGAGAAGACATTGCAATGCCTCTAATTTCATTTCAATTTTTGGTCCAGCTCAGTATCAGATGGGAAATACTGAGATGCAATAGGAAGCTGTCCTTTCTAAGGTTGAATCTTCCAGAGAAAGAATAACAAAAGGCTAACAAGATAACAAAAGGCTAATAACAAAATTGCCAGGAAGGAGAGTATAAAGCCAGTGGAGGACATACATGGAAACGATAATGTCATCTAAGTTCCACTACCCACTTTCCCAGGAATCTGCAATAACTATGTTATCAACAGAGGTATTATTTTTAAAATTGTAGTTTTTTTAAAGCTCAAGTCATCTTTTTATCATAAAGTTATAATGATAAACTTTTAATAGCAATGTAGAATTATCAGTTGACTATACATCGTACACACCTATTTGGCTTTTTAAATTAAGAGTAATAATGTGATATTTTGTATGTTTTAATAATTTTAAGTCAATTAAATTTTTAGCCTAGGTTTATTAACAATAAAATAATCAGTATCACTTTCCATCTATTTGGCTCAAGTTCAAAACCTTATACTCTTGCCTTTGCCCCCTACATCAAATCTATCAGCAAGCCTTACAAGTTTGACCTTTAAAGATATCGAATCTAGCATGTCTTGCCACATAGCCTCTTTCAGAACTTTTAGGTTCTTCTAGGAGTCTCTTATTGCTTCTCCGAGATTCCACTTTTGCTTCACTTCTGGCAATTTTCTGCACAGTAATCAGAAGGAACATTTTTTTTTTAACTCAGATTATTTCACTTTCTTATTTAAGACCTATGAATGTCTTCTCTCTTCTCGGTTTATTTAAAGAAATTTCAAACTCTTAATGAAGGCCTGAATGCCTATTATAATCGAATCCCAACCACTTATTCTATTCAAGTCCCACTGACTTCTTGTTCCACTTTGAATATAGCTTTCTCCTTAGCAAAATAAGGTTTATGCTTCAAAAACAAAAAAAATTCAATGATTCCACATGACATTGAATCTTCTATATGATATTCTCTTTGAACAATGCCAAGTAATACCTCTTCAGGAATGAGTGGTGGGAAAACTAGCGATAAGTTATCTTACTAGGTATATTAGAGTTCTCTGGAGAAACAGAGACAATAGAAGATAGATAAATGATAGATATAGATAAATGGTTAGATAATTGATAGAGATTTATTATACAGTAATGGCTCAGGCAATTATGGAAGCCAAGAAGTCCCTTGGTCTACTGTATGCAAGCTGGAAACCCAGGAAAGCAAGTAGTGTAGGTCAAAGGCCTTAAAGCTGGAGGGCCATGGTGTAGAGTCCAGTCTGAGCCTGAAGATCTGAGAGCCAGGAGTACCAAGAGTAAGAGAATATCAGTGTCCCACTCATGCAGTCAGGAGTCAGGCAAAGAGAGAGCAAATCTAGCCTTCCTCTGCTCTTTTGCTCTATTTAGGCCCTCAATAAATTGGATGACACCCACCACATTATGGAGGACCATCTGATCCACTCAGTCTACCAATTCAAATGCTAATCCTTTCCGGAAACACTCTCACAGACACCCCAGAAATAATGTTTAATCAGATACCTGGGCATCCCATGGATAAGTCAAGTTGACATATAAAATTAGCTATCACATTAGATAACGAAAATATAAATGAGAATCTCCTATAAATCAGTGAAACCATCAAATGGTAAAAAAGGGTTTGAAATCAAATTGAATGTATAATTATTCATATCAGCTGGCATCTAATTGGATCACAGCATCTTTTAAGACTCAATCAATATTTAACTTCATATCTGATCAATTGGCTAGCATAATCTAATATAAAGAAAAATGAATTAATTTTGTAGAAAAACCATCTAAATCTCAAAATCATTTTATTAAGTCCTTTGCTTAATAAGAAATAAAATGTTGAACAGAGAATATAAAGATTCATCTTAACCTTACATCAGATAAAGAAACTAGGTGTTTTAAAAAGATCTTTATCATACATTATCTATTTGAGTAAATCCTGTGAAATACAATGGGATTTCCATGCATAAGAAAATGATTTCTTTGTAAGCATTACATAGAAGTTGCTTCAAGCGTATTTCATGATATGTGTGAATAAAATGTTCAACACATATTTTTACTTTTTGCACATGCTCAGTAGTTTTTAATTCACAGACTTTATATCATAATAGCAAATCCTCATTGTGTATGTTTTTTAAATGCTACCTATTTATTACAGTTCTATTCCCACTCTGACTAATGTTCTGAGATTAAAATGGTTGCTTTAACTCAAAAGATATATTTTCTAAAAAGCTTTAAGTGTATAGTATTTCTTAGAGATAAAAATCATAATTCTAGAGCTGGTAAGAACTGAGATTTAGTGATACTCAATCCAGCTTAAAATAAAGTTGCTGTCCTGTCCTTTCCTGTGGCTTATGTCTCTGACAGCAAACATAATTAAAGCTATAGAGAGAGAAATCGCCAGTTGTTCTGAATCAGTGAGACTTGACAACCAAGAAAATAATGCAAAGCTTTTTTTAATCCCAAGTACTGATTCTACCCACAGTCTCATTTGTCTCTGTGTCATTCTTAACAACAGGTATAAATACAGAACAAACATGAATCAATAGAAAAGGCTGGGGAGAGAGAAAGCAATTTAGGGACTCGTGGTTGCATCATAGTTCACACATTTGCAAGCATCCAACAAGCCTGACGTCTTCCGCAGCTCTGAGATGCTGGCACCTGCTCCATTCTTCTCATCAGCTCCACAGTTTCCTGTCTCCCTCCCTCCCATAGACTGAATGTCAGTTCAGATACCAGAAAAAGTGTGGCTGATAGTTCAACACCTGTTTCTTAGTAAAGTCAGAAAAAATGTTTCTCAATGGCCTGCTATTTGGCCTTGCCAGTAAAGGATGATTGTAAAGGAGAGTAGTACAATCAGAGGAAGCTGTTTTAATTTCTGTCACCATTAACAAATATGCCTTTCCCATAATGTCCTATAAGGTCATTTTGAACCAGTTTCTCTCTGGCTAGCATGTTTCTGATTCACTCGCATTACCTTCCTATATATGAGGGACATGGCATCTTTAAAGGAATTAAAAAGAATTATCACCATGAATTCAGATTGTGTCATACTATTGACCATATATAACATGTATGTTTGAAACTGCCATGAAGGTTATAATTTTCCAAAGATGGTTTCAGCATGCTGCATAATACTTCAGCAGTATCTCAGAAAGCAACCTAGAAATCATCAGTGTGATTCTGCCTCTGGTTCTTGACCTCAGAAATGAGCAGTTGTGTAGCTCTTTCTTAAGAGAGCCTGCAGGTCCACTGGGTTTGTTCATAACCATGCCCTCCTGTAAGTCACATACTAGTGGGAAGGAACATGCTGAGAGCTATTATTAAGTTCTTTAACATAACTAGCATATAACATCATGCCACCTTGTTACCTTTTGGACTACAAAAAGACATACTTATGAAGACACACTACAGAAAGCCTAAATGCTCCATAATATTATAATCCAATTTATGATAACAACTGAAATTATGCCATTCTTATTTTCATTGTTTAAAAATATGAAAGGCTACAGACATCTTCCCCATTACAAGGTATAAGTTCAAATTTTCCACTCTTCATATCAATTCCAGCAATAATTTGTTTTATTTAATTTGATTTGTTTTATTATGTTTGTGTCTGTGTTGCATAAAAAAAAGAGAGATTTAATTTCTAGACTTGGGTCTTTCACTTTCTTACCATAGTACTATCCATAAATCACCTTAGTTTTATTTTCTTCAATTGTAAAATGGAAATAACAATTCCAATCTCACTTATGGCACAAAATATAAAACTGTAAGTTCTAGATAAATGTAAAATATTTGCATGAGTTAAAATATATATGAATAAATGTGTGCTTACAAAATATGCATTTTACTTAAAACATGTGTTAGTAAAATAATTGTTTTGGCCAAAAGCTGGCCCATGACCAAAGACTCATGCTCCAAATAACCAACACCAAGTGGTTTGAGAAATAACTTACACAGAATCACATACATTCCTATGATAGTGCATTTCATGTGATAGCTTGGTTGGCCCATGATATCCAGATATCTGGTCAAACATTTTTCTGGATGAAGCTGCCTTTAGATGAAATTAACATTTAAATCTATGTGCTTGAAGTGAAGTAGACTACACCCCATACTGTAGATGGGCTTCATCCAGTCAAGTGAAGGGTTGAATAGAACAAAAGACTGAACTTCTACAAGCAAAAGGGCATTCTGCAAGGTACATAGCCTTCAGATTTGAATGCAACTTTTTCTTGGATCTTCAGTCTGATGTCCCACCTTGCATATCTTAGATTTGCACATCTACAATTGTATGAGCCAATTTTTAAAAATAAATCTCTCTTTATATATATATAAATGCACACCACACACACACACACACAGACACGTGCATGTATATACACATACTGTTGGTTCTGTTTCTCTGGAAAACCATCACTAATACATCCCTTCACATCTGTTTGGGGTCACATGGCTAATTCTGGCCAATAGAATATGAGGAATGTGAAGTGCATTACTATTCTGCATCTGCAGCAAGGTATTTAATTATCTGGTGTGCTTTCTCCACTTTCTCTGTCCCACCTGTGGCAAATTTGGAAGTCACGTATAGAGCATGGGCACATGCAGACCACTAGATGGACAAACCTGAAGGTTGTCCCAGTGAGAGATATTTGCATTCGATTTTGTATGCAGGAGAAACCATTATTGTCTTGGGCAGCTGCAATTTGGAATTGTTCCTACAACAACTGGAACCTTGTTACCCTGGTAAATACAGTTATAATTCCTTGTGTACATATGGAACAAAAAAAACGTACTGTAGTATTTGGAGTGAAAAAAGTGGCCCTGACACGTGGAAACTGTCCTGATATACACAGTGGGCCATGATGTTCTCCTGTTGGAAATGACTTACTCACTGAACACCAACATCAGACCACTTCTATGATCATGATGGATCAAGATGAAAACAAGGCCACTTTGTAATCATGTCTGAACGCAGACAACAAAGACAATAACATCAACATTGTCCAAACCAGAAAAAAAGACCAAACATCTCTGTCTTGAGTAATATATGTGGATGCTGCTGTAACTTTAGTGCCACTGTAGTTTTCCTTTCTTGTCAATAAGATTTATTAAGATAATCACAGAATTATCCCCACATCCTAACAGCATCCAATCTAGAACAAAGCCCACTATGTTAAATGTTCCCCCAAATCATAACAAAAATCAAAGCCCTGTAAAAAGCCTTTTCTAAACCCTTCTTGAGATTCCCTGCAGTTTCCCATGGCCAGCTGTGTTGTATGCCTCATTCCTTCATTACAATGAGCATAAATCCAACTCATTCAGCTACAGATGTGTTCCTAATGGTCTTTGGCTGGAGGACATTGATACGAACAAAATTTTACCCTTAGAAAACACAAAAATTGGAAAAAATGATTTCTCTTTGACTCTAACTTACTGCCTTTGGTCATGCTGATTTTCAGAACAGGCAGATGAAACCAGCTTTGCTCTAAACCACAAAATGAGACAATCTAATAAGCAATAGCATTATATTGATATTTAATTGCTATGTTTCTTTTAAAAACATGTTTGTTCTGATTTTTCATGTTGGAAAGTTTCCAGATATTTATTAAACGTTTGTTACATTAGTATTAATCTCTTTTCTCTAAAAAATTTGTAATAGAATATGTAGAGAATTAAAATTTATATTTTGACAAACCAGTTCTTCTTCTTTAATAAAACTGAAGGAATATTATTCTTCAGGATACTTTAAATTGTCAAAATTGAAATGAGAAATTTGGAGGTAAGTTAGAAAAGGTTTGAAAAGTAATAAGTTTAGGCTCCAGAAAAATATATATTAATGTTTATCTTAAAAACATCATTTTTGACTTTTTAAAGTTTTTGTATACAAATTTATTACCTACATCTGGAAAGCTTATACACACACACACACACACACACACACACACACACACACACATATTATATATATATATATATGTATAAAACAGAGTGTTTCATTCTTCTAAAATGGCTTTCACATCCTTATAACCTATATCCTCAAAATGTAGTGTCACTAGAAATACCTTATAAATTTGAGTGTTACTAGAAAGTATCCGGTAAACTTTTTATTAGTCTGTTTGATGACAACTGAAAAGCCCTTTGGCTAATGAAAAAATTGAATCTGCACCTCACATCACACACCAGGATAAACTTCAAAAGGATCAAACGTAAAAAGTAACATTTATATGAAGTAGAAAAAGAAATGGATTAATGTCTTTTTCCATCCAGGATTGGGGAAACCTTCACAACTACTTTAATATCTAGTTGCAATTCAAGAAAAAAAGAATAAATCCCTGACCAATCACTAAAAAGTATTCTGCACAGCAAAGACATTGTAAACAAAGTCAAAATGGAAATTAAAACCTTGGAGAAATTATTTGTAACTGATATCACAGGGCCAGAATAACTAATATAAAAAGAGCTCCAAAACTCCCATATAAAAAGACCAATCAGTCATCAGACATATAGGCAAAAGATACAAACAGGCAGTTCACAGAACAAGAATTTTAAATGACTCTTAAAGATAATTAAAAAATGGTCAACCTCAATAAGAGAAATAAAAATAAAACTATAAGAAAATATCATCACCTACTAGCTTGGCAAAATCTAAAAAGCTTCCCTATAATACATATTAGGGAGTATGTTAGGAATAGAAACTTCCATAAATTTTGGTAGGAATACAAACTGAAACACTGAGACAATAATTTGACAATATACAGAAAAACTGCAGATGCATTTACATTTTGATGTTTCTACTTCTAGAATTTATCTCAAATATACACAAAAAAATGTAAAATAATTTGTGAATAAAGTTATTGTAAAAATATGTATAATAGCAACAGTTTACAAACAACCAAAATCTCTATCAGCAAGGAATCTTTACAAACAACCAAAATCTCTATCAGCAAGGAATCAGTTCAATAAACAAAAGAATTCCACAATAGAATACTATGCAATAAAAACAAGAATAAAACGGATTCCTATACGTGAATATAAAATCATCGCCTAGATGCATTAAGTGAAAAAAAAGCACAAAAGAGAATGGATATTGTTTTCTTTATGTGAGAATATGTGTGTTTATTTGCTTCGATTTATAAAAATAAAATAAAAACATTAAATATGGTTATTCATAGTGATAGAGGGCAAACAGGAAAGAGAGTCCAGGGATGGATTTTCTGAATACACCTCATAAAATGTTTTGACTTAATTTGTATAAATTTAAGGGGTACCAATGCAATTTCGTTACATGACTATATTGAATAATGGTGAAGTCTGCAATATAGTGTGTCTATCACCCAAATAATACAGACATTGTTCTCATTATTCCTTCCTATAGACCCTCTGTGCTTTTGAAAACTAGGGTGAAGGCATGTTCCAGGGACCCAACAAATGTTTCTCCTAAACCAGAAATATTCTCAGCAAAACCATGAGTGAAAGAACATAAAGGTCTAACTACATCTTTTGGATACAGAGGGGAAATTTTACAGTAACAAACAAGAAGCCCAGATCAACACCATGATGTATATAACTTAAATAGGTGACACAGTGATATATGCACTCTGAGACGGAAGTGCTGTTAAGCAACAAGAACATTGAGTGTGGAACTATCACACACAGATTTGAATCCTAGGCCTGTCACAGGCAGCAAGATGACCTGGGCAAATAACTCATTGCTTCTCACCTCTGGTCTTCTCTACTGTAAAGTGGGAATAAAAAATAATGATTCTTTTTTTTTTTTTTTTTTTTACCAAACCAGGGAGTGGCTTTAAAAGTTCAATCAGGGTAGATATGTGAAGATACTCTGTATATTGAAAAGTATTTAAACAAATGTAGGCAATTGGATACTATACATAAAAAAGGAAGTAAGAAATCAGTGTGTGCTAGAGTTGTCAAAGAAAACTTCTGTACTACAGGGCTATAGTAACCAAAACAGCATGGTACTACTGGAGCAAAAACAGACACATAGATCAATGGAACAGAACAGAGAATCCAGAAATAAGGCCACACATCTAAAATGATCTGTCCTTCTACACACCTGATAAAAACAAGCAATGGGAAAAGGATTCCCTATTCAATAAATGGTGCTGGGATAACAGACCAGCCATATGCAGAAAATTGAAACTGAACACCCCTTCCATACAGCATATACAAAAATTAACTCAAAATGGATTAAAGACTTAAATGTAAAACCCAAAAGTATAAAAACCCTGGAAGACAACGTAGACAATACTATTCTGGAAATAGAAACAGACAAAGGTTTTATGACAAAGACACCAAAAGCAATTGCAGCAAAAGTAAAAATTGACAAATGGAATCTAATTAAAGTAAAGAGCTTCTGCACAGCAAAGTAAACTATCAACAGAGTGAACAGAGAACCTACATAATGGGAGAAATTTTTGCAAAACACACCTCTAATGAAGGCCTAAATATCTATAAAGAACTTAAACAAATTTATAAGAAAAAAAACAAATGACTCCATTAAAAAGTAGACAAAGAATGTGAACAGAAACTTTTCAAAAGAAGACATACATGTGGCCAACAATCACATGAAAAAGTGTTGAGCATCACTGATCATTAAAGAAATGTAAATCAAAACCACAATGAGATACCACCTCATGCCAGTGAGAATGGCTATTACAAAAAGTCAAAAAATAACAGGTGCTGGCAAGATTGTGGAGAAAAAGGAATGCTACTATACTGTTGGTGGGAGTGTGAATTAATTCAACCATTGTGGAAGACAGTAGGGCGATTCCTCAAAGACCTAAAAACAGAAATACTATTTCACCCAGCAATATCATTACTGGGTATATACCTGAAGGAATATAAATCATTCTATCATAAAGATATGCACATGCATGTTCATTGCAGCTCTATTCACAATAGCAAAGACATGGAATCAACCTAACTGACCCTCAATGGTAGACTGGATAAGGGAAATGTGATACATATAAACCAGGGAATACTATGCAGCCACAAAAAAGAACAAGATCATGTCCTTTTCAGAAACATGGATGGAGCTGGAGGACATTATCCTTAGCAAACTAATGCAGGAGCAGAAAACTAGATGTCACGTGTTCTCATTTATAAGTAGGAGCTAAATGATAAGAACAGATGGACACATAGAGGGGAATGACAGACACTGGGGCCTGTTAGAGAGTGGAGGGTGAGAGGAGGAAGAGGATCAGGAAAAATAACAAGACTAGGCTTAATACCTAAGTGACAATCACTGTGACAAACTCCTATGACACAAGTTTACCTATGTAGCAAACCTACACTTGTACCCCTGAATTAAAATAAAATTCCAGTTAAAAGAAAAAAAAACTTCATGAAGGAAATAGAAGCTGAGTTAAATGTTTTAGAAGTGACACAATTAGACAGAAAATAAAGAGAGTTTTTGTAAAGGAACACAAAGGCAAGCATAAACAGAGCGCTCTGGAAGAGGAAGGCAGTCACCACCCTTTAAAGCATGTTTGTATCTACTAACCACACATAGATTAGGGCTTCCCCTAAAAAAAAAGGATAAACAACTAAGGCAAGGAGGAATTCTTTGGCCTAAACAGGAAAGTTTCTGCAGAAGGATGCAACAGTGAGCCATCAACTTCTAAAATATGCAGACCTAGGCAGCCTAGTATGATATTCACCTTGGGTACACTTGTGCTGAAAGGCTCATCCTGGTATCCTGAACTCTAGTTTAATGTTCTGTTTTCTGGGTGTGTGTGGGTGTGTGTGTGTGTGTGTGTGTGTGGGTGGGTGGGTGTGTGTGTGTGTGTGTGTGTGTGTGTGTGTGTGTGTGTGTGGTTTAAGGCATAATAGCCAGTAAACAAGAACATCTTATTTTTCTCCACTACAAAATGAATGACAAAAAGAAGCTGTATATTTTCAAAACAATATACAAGTACCCATTTAATTTATATTATCAGTATTTATAATATTCTTTGCCAATAGTAAAAAGTAATAAAAATAAGGTCAATAATAAAGAATCAAAAGCAAATGTTGGCAGTACTAGCACAAGAGTAAGTGAAGAGGGGAAAATGTGTGATTTCTTTCCTCCCCTCAGGATTTTCATAAATCCAGAGAGATGACAGTTGGCATCAGCTTGTTGTTTGATTGCCACAGGAAAATAAGGAGCATGAAGGACTTTTTGCTGTTGCTTTTACAGCCTGTTCTCTGACTTACTGTTTATTTGTTTTACACGGATGCATCAGCAGCATATGCATCAACTTATGAATGCTGTTTGCTCAATTTTAATAAAGATAAATGTCATCCAGCAGTCTGATTCTCTTTGCCAGAACAGATGAAGCCCAGAAATCAGCTTTCATAAGGAAAATGTTACACAAATCTTTGTGTTGGCTCATTGGTTAGGTGTCTGTCTTGGAGTGTTCTCTCACATATTCCTCTGTCTTTTAAACTGAAAGTGATGACTGTGGACACACAAGAAGGCAGATGGGGAACAATGTCACCATTACATTTCAGAAAAGAACATATTGTCAAAGTTATTGTTTCAAGAGTCAGGTGCAGAGGCACAAGTGGTAGCCCCAGCTATGTGTGAGGGCCTCGAGGCCAGAGTTTAAGACCAGCCTGGCAACATAGCAAGACTTTCTCTCTTAAAAAAGAAAAATATATACATATATTGTTTCAGCATTTGTGAATATATCTGCAGTTGATAAAATAGGAACAACAGATTTGCTTTCTTTTAAGGTTTATGTGTATTTATTGTCTGTGGTGCTGCTATTATCTAAGATAGTTTTATAAGTGAAAAAGTATAGTCTAAGTTCAAGGAGAAAGCTCTGAATTGTGCAAACAGAACATTGGAACATCCTCATTCTCATCGAACAGCTAAAATGTCCATTGACATTTACCTACCATTGTTTTCCATTATATAAAGTATGTGTGATCTTATTTTGCTCACTGATATACATCAACATTGCTACACATTAAATTAGCCAGTCTTGTATTACATGAAGCCTCTATTGACATATATTCTCATATATGCTACACATTAGTTCTTTCTGAAAATAATGTTACCTGCATCTGGGACAAAGAAATTAGTTCAAATAAATATGTAAAAGGGAGAAAATGGTATGTTGATATTTTTTAGAACATTTTTTCCTTCTGAAGATATTTGTAACTTAGCAATTTGACAGTCCACATTTATACACACTG
Source organism: Sapajus apella (assembly GCF_009761245.1). Taxonomy (NCBI): domain Eukaryota; kingdom Metazoa; phylum Chordata; class Mammalia; order Primates; family Cebidae; genus Sapajus; species Sapajus apella. The sequence continues at coordinate 2,742,083 of NW_022437048.1, forward strand.
GTGCACATATATACTTGAATATGTTCTTAATACATTATATTCTATTTGTTTCGTATCCTCTACCTGTTTTGTTTTGTTTTTCTTTTTTCTTGAGACGGAAGAATCTTGTTCTGTCACACAGGCTGGAGTGCAGTGGTGCAGCCTCACTCACTGCAACCTCCCCCTCTGAGATTCAAGCAATTCACCTGCCTCAGTCTCCTGAGTAGCTGGGGTTACAGGCGCGCACCACCACTCTTGGGTAATTTTTGCATTTTTAGTAGAGATAGGGTTTCAGCATGTTGGCCAAGCTGGTCTTGAACTCCTGACTTCGTGATCCGCCCACCTCAGCCTCCCAAAGTGCTGGGATTACCAGTGTGAGTCACTGTGCCTGGCCCCCTCTCCTTGTTTCTTAACAGGAAATCAAGAAAACAGTCACCAGCAAACGATTTGGGGACTGCATTATGTGGGAACAGCAACTGTTTATATCTCACATATACCCCAAAATCTAGTAGAGTTCTTGACACATAAAATACTAAATATTTGTTAATGAATGAATATAGCAATAAGTTGCCCTGGAAGGTTAATCAGAGGCTTAGTCCTTTAGAGATCACCATTTCACAGATGAGGAAAATGTGACCAAATGAAATAATTAAGTGATTTGTTTTCAGCCATTTGCCTATTTAATTGATATGTCAGAACAAGAACCCAGGTTTTCTGACTCCCTGTCACACTAAAATCATGCACCTTAGGATCAGCAGCAGGCAAGTGATGGTCATTCTTGGTAATATCCTTGACTCCACTCCAGTACAGAAGCTGTTTATCCTTCTAGTCTCTCTTAATGGTAAAAGTCTAGCTGGCTCTGTCTCCAAATTTAAGTAAGCCAGGTTTTCAAAGGATTGCAGAAAACTAGTTGTAGAAATTATGTCTTGTACCTGAATGTGGAAAATAATGCAGCTGCAAATGAGATGCTTTCTACCCCAATAACAATATTGCTAGCACAATATGTATCCCTGTATATTACTCTTTTAAGATTACCTGATTACTAGGAGACCAATAATAAAATTCATTTTCTGCATAATGCCTTTCAACTTACAAGTTATTTCATATACATTATCTTATGAAAGCCATTTGATGTGAAATTTAACTACTATTCATTCTTTAGTCATTAGTTAAGAAGATGCTTCATCTTGGAAGCCCTCTCTGATCTCTCTAGACTGAGTGAGTTGTTCCTGACATGTGTTTTTCCAGCACTTCGCTCCCCTTGTCCGTCCAATTATGACACCTCCACCTGAATTATGCGGGAACAGAAACTGTTTCTATCTCATTCACTCATGTATACCCCAAAATCTAGTAGAGTTCTTGGCACACAAAATAATAAATATTTGTTAATGAATGAATAAATAAACGAATGAACAAAAGAAATATTCAGGCAACGTGGGAGTGAAGAAAAAAACAAAAGTTTTTAAGGCCAAGAGTTTACTATAAAGATGGCTATATAACTGGACACAGTGACTCATGCCTATAATGCCAGAACTTTGGGAGGGCAAGAAAAGTGGATCACTTGAGCCCAGGAGTTTGAGATCAGCCTGGGAAAAATGGGGAGACACATCTCTATATAAACAAATTAGCCAGGTGTGGTGGTGCACACCTGTAATCCCACCACTCGGAAGGCTCAAGTTGGAGGATTGCTTAAGCCCAGGAGGTCGAGGCTGTGGTGAACTGAGATCACTGCACTCCAGCCTCAGTGATGGGAGTGAGACATGTCTCAAGGAAAAAAGTTATATAAGCCTGAGGGTCGAGGCTGTGGTGAGCTGAGATCACAGCACTCCAGCCTCAGTGATGGGAGTGAGACACGTCTCAAGGAAAAAAGCTATATAAGCCTGAGGGTCAGGTCCCCTGTGCAGTTTATTTTCCCCTCAATTTCTGCACCAACAAATTTTCTAAACTCTTGCATTATCATAACCGCTTCTGTAGCTGCAAGTCTAATAATGAAACAAGATAAGAATAGGACAGAAATGTTTGTGCTTTCTTTTTACATCTGGATCCATCTATAAAATGTTTTTAAGTCAGAAGCTGTCTGAAAGCTTCCTTTTTATCTAATGGTACTGTGACTATTCAGTAGGAACACAGTTTGCTTTGGGTGCCTTTTGGGCCATAGCTATATGCATTAGCTTGCCTTATCAGACATACAGAATACACTAGAAAAAAGATGATAGAGATTATCTCCTTTCTATGGCTTTGTAAACCTCACATAAGAGCTTGAAGTTCTGGGAAGTGTCAGATAGGGGATTTTATCTTTCACAAAATAATCACAAACATAGTTAAACCAACTACACTCTGGAGGCCCATACTGATTTGTAATGGGAGCTAAAAGTCACATGGCCCTGGTCAGAATGTGTCTTTTTCAATCCCAGGGCAGCTGATCAATATAATAATTTTGGCAGCTTAGGCTATCTCAGAATAGCTTACAGCAATGTGGACTATAACTAACATCCAAATTTCTACATCAAATAAATGGGACTGTTTTCCCCAACTCCTTTCCGCCTTCATTCCACCCCCCTCCCTCTTTAAGCCCCCCTAGGAATCATTTGTCATCACTGCAAACCCAAATAGCTGACTATAAAAATACATGTTTATAAAATACTTGTGCTACGCTCTGCATCTTAGACTCCCTTGAAATAAAGCAGCCATAATCCCCACGACAGTTGCCGCCATTAATGCTGATCATAAATGCTGGTAAAGAGGCAGAGATGCTGATTTACCACACGTTGCTATGCTTGTGTGTCCTTTTCCTAAAAAAATTAAGGGAATTATTACTTTCTGAAAGCTGAGCCCTCAACATTTCTATCACGAACCTCCTCTACCGAGAGATTTCACTGCTCCCCATGCTATTTTTTTCTCCCCAAAAAGCTGCCAGTGTAAATGTGCCACACTTGAGCTCCATGGCAGACTGAGCTGAAAGAGCATATGTCCTACATCTACAGTGGAAAATTTGGTGTTTAGGGAGCAATGAAGTAAGCTATAACTCAGACTTAGAGATAAATGCTATTTGAGGCTCCTGTTCTGTTTATAGATATAATTTGAAAAGCTTAGATATCATTCCTGTAAGAACTTTTACTCCCAAGATTTAGGTTAAAAAGAGTGGTGCTACAATGTTTAATATGAATAATATCTTATTATTTTTGGTTTATTTTTTATCTAACACATTAATATAGATGAAGTCAGATAGCACTAAAAGTATATAGCAATACGATGTACCAAATGCTGGAATCATTGGCATATAAATCTGGATAAGATGTAAGACTTCAGGAATATATGGTATTAATTTGATTTAGCTTTATACTTTATGTGATCCTTTCACTTAACTCAAATTATATTCCAGAAACACTAAGAGTTTTAAAATAAGCTTTGACCTGGCAATATTGTCATTTATAAAAATGGTCTTCAGAAATTCAGAGATTTGTTCAATGGGAAGTGATCCCTGGGTATCTCACACACATACACACATACACACACACACACACACACACACACACACACACACACACACGCCAAAACAAAAAAAAAAAATCCAGATATTCAAAGAAGTACTTCGATTCGCATTACTTCAATATAATCATAACCTTCCCAAGAAAAAGTCATAAAGTCAATTTCACAACTTGTTTATTTTTCTTTCCTTTAACAAATATGTATTGAGTACTCACTACGCAAAAGGTCACTTTGCTAGATGTTACAGAAACAAAGAACAAAACAAATACAATATTCTTTTATGTATTTCACTTCCTAAGAGTATAAATTTACTCTTAGAATTTATTCCTAATAGTGGAGATAGAAAGCAAAGTTACTTAAAATTGTCTTAAGTATCATAAAGAGAACATATAGTATTATGTGATTGATATAGTTTGACTCTGTGTCCCCACCCAAATCTCATCTCAAATTGTAATCCCCAGGTGTTGAGCAAAAGATTTGTTATCCACACGTATTGAGGGAAGGGCATGATTGGATTATGGGGGTGGTTTCTCCCATGCTATTTTCATGATAGTGAGTGAATTCCCATGAGATCTTGTGATTTTCTCAGTGTTTGACATTTCTTCCTACACAAACTCACTCCTTCTCCTTCCTGCCAGCAGGTGAGGGGAAGGTACGAGCTTACTTCCCCTTTGCCTTCTGCCACAATTGTAAGTTTCCTCAGGCTTCCACAGTCATGCAGAACTGTGAGTCAATTAAACCTCTTCCTTTATATTACCCAGTCTCAGGTATTTCTTTATAGCAGTGTGAAAATAGACTAATACAGTGATAGGACACACTGTCATATTCAGAGGTACTTGGTCTCATATTATGTAAATGCTGCATGTGTCCTTTAGTCTCTGCAGTAAATTCACCATCACTGTTCCTTTCTAGTGATCAAGCTGTTAGGGTTAAGCTATTTTAGTAAAGCTTCATACTCCATTCTGTCTAAAATATCATGGGAAGGGAGCTGGAAAGAACTGAAGAATTATAGAAATGGACTCAGAAGACAAGACTGTAAGGAATTTGCTGGAAATGAGAGTGAGCCTTGGGTGGTGTCAATCACACAGCACACATTCCAGGATGAACTGATCAGGAAAAGAAGATTAAAATCCTGAATTTCAACACAAAACAACAAATGCTAACTGCTTGTCTACTGTGATCCAGGTACATAATTAGAATTCAAAGACACATAATATTAGTGATAGTTAACACTTATTGAGCATTAACTAAGTGCCAGGCACTGTGCTAAGCACTTTTATATACATTACCTCCTTTAATATTCACAGCAATGTAATGTGGTAGTTGGTAATATTAACTTCATTTTGCAGATTAGAAATTAGAAAGGATTGTTCAAAATGAAATTGCCAAGGTCACACATTTAACACATAGGGGTTCTAAGATTAAAGCCTGGACATTCTGGACATTCTCCTAAAGTCCTATGTTCATTGTTGTCTTGTCACTTTATAATCTATTTAGTGGAAGGGTTCTAGATACATATAAGTTAGTCAAATATAAGTAAACACCATGAAACACTATAAATAAAGTTATATGTTGTCTTACCAAAATAAACATTCAGTGATCATACTCAGCAGCTCATCCTGGGTTCTACAAAGCTTTTTCTTTGAAACAACTTACTCTTAATTTCTATCAAGTTTTCAACTAAAATACAGTATTTCTCTTTCTTCTTCACCTAAAAGTCAGAGTTAATTTTTCCTTCTCTGTTTCTGTGCCTTGTTTTACAATTACCATTTATTTAGATATGTGCTACCCCAAGTAGATTAAGTTCTAGGCAGATAAGAACTCTATACTTTCTCCCTAACCTCGCTGTGAGGTACTGTCATATAACAGATATCTAATGAAATGTGCATTCAATAAACTGTAAGGTACATTTATGGACACACAGATGTGACACAATAGAATAGCCTCAATTTAAATGCAATAATTGGAACTTAGATATAGACTAAATGGCTTCTTAATGCACAAAGACTCTTGAGATGACAAACTTTCAGGCATTATTTTGCTACAGTTGCAAATGGACTATTATTGTACTATAATGAAGAAAATAATTGAGCACTTAAAACCACTAATATTTTCTCAACTGTTATGTGTATATCTACATGGAACCAGACTAAAAATGGCAAATACACCACTACACCCCTCATCTACTCTGCAAGAGACACTGCTAATCAATCATGACATTTGCTGCTTCTGTGCTTGGATTCATCCTTTGCATCAATTTCAGCATGACATTCTAGCAGTCACTGCCAATTGACAGGCCTTCACCATCAGTTAATGTTCACATATTACGCTTGACCTGGACCAAAGTCACATAATTTTCCTATGTGTAACTTTTACCACTTGCTATTTTCTCTAGTGAAGAAAGAAAGCATATGAGCATCTCAGGGAAATCTTACACAACTAGAGTTCCAGATTTTATTTGAGCCAGCAGAGCCCCAAGAGCCAGGCTATAGACCATTACTGATCTGCAATTGATTTTCTCACTACTTCATGAAGAAAAAGGAAAAGAAAAGAAAAAAAAGTCCAGATACTAATCTGACTGATCACCTGGAGAGCTTTGTAAATACTGTTTATAGATCCCCAATCCTGAATCAACATCGCTAGAGATTATGTCTGAAAACTATGTGAATATATGTATATTATGATGTGCAGTCTGGTTTAGTTACTGCTAAATTTTTGTGTCCATAGGTATAAAGTGTCAATTGAATGTCTTTGAAAAATAAAATGTTTTCTTTAAACAATGTCATCCTTACTTCTAATTTTTGGTTTGAAAATATCTTTTATTTATGAAATAATGGAAATAATAAATAGTAGTAAGATTATTTTTGGCTACCTTTTTTAATGCCATACTTGACAAAATAAAGAGTTGAGAATCCTATGGAGGTGTCCCTTTTCTGAAGTGGTGTCTATCCTTTCAACAGACCTAGTGTTACACAGCTCTCCAATCAGACAAATCTGAGCGTTCAGGGTGAATTGGTGGGTGGAATAAGCAAGACAGAAATCTGCATTTATTCAAAACTAAAGAACCTCAGGGAAATAACTCAGGCCAAGAGGAAAAATGTCAAGAGGACAAGCTAGGCTAATCAGCAAATCATTCTTGTGGGAAGTGGAGGGAGAGGATTCTAGTGTTTGTCACATGCCTTGTCCTGGTGTGGCCTTACACATGGTCTTCAAGGCTAGCTGCCATGCAGTGGGACTCTGAAGAGAAAGGGGCAGATTATACAGTAAGAAATAAGAAGACCCAACTCTGTCATTAAAACTTCTGCAAGATACTGAGGTTTGAAAAAAACCTTAACAGCATAGTGCAGAAGGGAACAGAGGCATCTCCAATTTCCATGAGTCACTGGGTAGCTTTGGTAGCTCAGGGCCTTCAGCATACATGTGGCAGTGGCAGCAGTGAGAGATGAAGAAGAAGCTGTTATGAGCAGGGGATCAGCAGTGTCTCAGAGACAGCATTCTTAGTGGAGGTAGCATAGTCCAGCAGCACTGAGGTCCCCCAGCAAGCACAGAGACACCAACAGCCGTGTTCAGCAGGAACTGGTGCTCAGAGAATGCTGTGAGTTTCTCTTGAACATTTATGAAAGGCCTCCCAGAAACACACGAGATAAAGAGGGAGAATTCTTTGTAGGAAACTCAAACCTGACATTGGTAGGCTCTGCCTAGAGCCCAAGAAGTTTTGGTACATAACGTGACTGTTACCCCATTTCAAATCCCAGTTTCTATAACCCACAGAGCATGCAGCTGCTATGAAATGAGAATGTAAGATACACTGGTAAATTCTGAAGGACATTCTTTCACAATACGTCAGGTTCTGTGTCTCTTTTGGTCACAAACACACAGGTTAGAACTAGCCTATAGAAATAAAAAGTGATTATAGAAGGAAAAGCATCAAAATTCATTCAAATCATGACCTGAATGGTCATAAGGAAATATTTTTCACAACTATGCAATACATATACTAGAAATTAGGAGGGATGGCTGCCTGTCCTACAGAAATTATCCACCCAGTGTATAGATATTATCCCAATTGGTCTACCAGAAAGAGCCTACTCTCCTGGTCAAAGCAGTGCAGATCCAATCTCCTCCCCTCACTGAAGCAATTGGCATGAGAATCAAATTAGCAATCTTTCCTAGGTTTATGTTAAACAGGAGCTAAGAGATATTCTTCTGTTTTTGTTGAGATTTTTTTGTTTCATTTTTTCAGTTGAACACCCATGCCAGCAGGAGAAATTTCATCTTCAATAGGAATAAATGAAGTTGACACAGAAAAAGGCAGAGAGGAAAGATGGAGAGGGAGAGTGTGGAAGGGTGTTCAAGAATCTACTTTCCATATCTCAGGTCCTTAGAGCCATCGTCTTCCTGTTCCAATTTCTTTGACTGCATGAGCTACTCTCAATCCCTGAATAAATTCCCTAGTTTGAGTTGGGCTTTTGTCCCTTGCAACCAAAAGAATGCATGGCTGAAGTATCAGTTAAGATGTTTTCAGCTACAATTAAGAAAACTCTACTAATAGTAAATTAAACTTTAAGCATATTTATTGTTTAACAAATTTTAGAGATGGTCCCATATTCAAAATTATCATCAAGTTTCTTTTTTTCTTTCTATTCTGTCACTCTCAAAATACAGGATTTTGCCTTAGGCTTGTAGTCTCGTGGTCACAAGATGGCTGCCACACCACTAACCATCATATATTCATAACACAACATCCAAACCAGGAAAGAAAGGACAAATGAGCTCTATCATTCAAAAGAGAAAAATATATATATTTCCCAGAAGATGCCCATAAAATTTCCTTTTACATCTCACTTGGCTAAAACTGGGTTATATAAACTGATGACCAACAAATGGAAAAGGGGGAGCCCTGACTGGCTTATGCCTCACAATTTACCCTCCTCGTTAGGTTCTTTGCTAACAGCATCCTGTTATTGATTTATATTGGAGAGAGTGGCCATCAGTCTCTAACCCAACCGTATAGAGATTTGAGGTTTAAGAACTATAGCTGTGATCACATTACAAACTAAATTATTTTATTTTTCAGATTCAGGGAGTACATGTGTAGGTTAATTCAACATAAATTCTTTTTAAAAAGTAATTTCAATGTTTTATAGATTTAGGGGGTACATGTTCAGATTTGTTACATAGATATATTCTGTGATATTGACATTTGGAGTATAATTGACCCCATCTCCCAAGTACTGAGCATGGTACTCAATAGCTTTTCTGCCCTTTCCCCCCTCCTACTCTCCCCATTTTTGGAGTCTTTAGTATCTATTGTTTCTATCTTTGTGTCCATGTGTATCTAATGTTTAGCCCCCACTTACAAGTGAGAACACACAGTACATGGTTTTCTGTTCCTGCATTAATTCGTTTGAAATAATGTCCCCCAGTTGCATCTGTGTTGCTGCAAATGACATGATTTTGTTCTTTTTTATGGCTGGATAGCATTCCATGGTATACTGTATATGCACCATATTTTATCCAATCCACTGTTGATGGGCATCTACCAGCCTGAATTCTTAAATGATGATGGCAATAGTGATGACGATGATAATGATAGTTCTAAATCTGGACCAAGTCTGTGCTAAGCATTCACTTAATTCTTAAAACAATTCACTGAAATTTCACAACATCCTATGAAGTAGGCATTATTATTATTGTTATTTTTATTATTATGATATTACCATCATATTAGATATAAGAAATATAAGGCATCTTGGAGCTAAGCAACTCATGCAAAGTCATTTGGCTAAAAAAGTATGGTGGTGAGATTTGAACTTTGGAAGACTGACCTGGACACAAAGATCTGCCACATTATATTATATGACCCTCTTCTCCCTCCAAAATCAAATGAGATAATAGTATTATGAAGATATGCATTTTATGTACAGGAAACATATTGTTGTAAAAATATTATTTGTCCATAGGCTGACCTTGAAATTATAGCTACCATATTTGCAAAAAGAAAACATTAATTCCAAAATGTAGATCATTCCCACTAACCTCCTTTCTGTTCCTTTCTATGCACACAAATGACTGGGTATAGGATTAGAAAATCCTCTGCACAGGGAAACATAGAACAATTCAATTAATAATTTCAATTTCATTTGGCATTAAAGGTGTTTTAAAAATAGATGTCTTTATCTCAATGAAAGCAAGACCATTAAATGAAAAGAAGTCCCTCTGAAGATTGAGAGCTCAATGGCACTAAATTAGTCAATGGATTTAAAATTACAAAGACTTAAAGCCAAGGAAAGATTTTATAGTGTCTTTTATCCAGTGACTTTGGATGTTAGGCCTTGGGAGAAAGACAGAATTCATTCTAAAGAAGCATGAAAGCTAAAACTTAAAAAAGTACTCTTGCAATTGTAAAAAAGGCAAATGACACTGAACAGTCTAATATCATTTTCCAATCAGAATGCATTAAAAGCAGAGAAAATGAAGTAATTTTAGATAAAGCCAATCTTAAAAGTTAAGTAAGCCGAATTTATTAGAATTTAGGAAATTTAACTTTTTGTTCTTATTCTTAATGATGTAAACTCTAAGTCATACAGATAAACTTTTTAAAAACAAGTATAATCCTTGTCTCAACAGTTTCTCCTTAATTAACTCTCTGGTCGAATGTCAGCTAATTGTTTTCAAAGGTGATTAGCTTCTCCTCCACTATGTGAACAGTGATCAAGCTGTGTCTCTACAGCAGCTGCCATTTCATACCTGAAGGGGCAAAGGATATGACTGCCTGCTGGATTGGTATAATAACTGGGGGAACATAAAAATGAAAATGTCCTTGAAATCTCCAACAGACAGCATTAGTAATTTCTAGTTAGCCACAAAGATGAAGTTTCCCTCCATCTCTAATAGAAAAACAATAAGAAAGCAGGACTATCCTCATAATTCTAAACATTAAATAAAATAAATTGTAAACCTAATGTTAAACAACCAAGGTTACTCCAACAACACAAATACAACAAATAATTTAGTCTAGTTCAGTTATTGGAAAATTAAGTGGAGAAAGAAAGAAGTTTGTTGGAGGAACCAACTTATTAATTCATATAAAGTACCTCCATTTGTCCAAGCACTGGACTAGGGATCAGGAATGGAAATGAGGTAGACCTGGATCTTGCCATCTAAGTAATCATAGACTCCACCAAATATCAACAAAACAGAACCCTACTACCCCCTAAAACCAATACAGAATTTCACCCTTAATTCAAAAATCTACACATTCCATTTACTATACGTATAACCTTTCTCTCTTAGTTTTTTTAGTATTAAAAACATGACTTTTTTTTTTTTTTAGATGCAGTCTCGCTCTTGTCACCCAGGCTGCAATGTGATGACACAATCTCGACTCACTGCAACCTCCACTTCCTGGGTTCAATCAATTCTCCTGCCTCAACCTCCCAAGTAGCTGGTGCACACCATCACTCCCCACTAATTTTGTATTTTTAGTAGAGCTGGGGTTTCACCATGTTGGCCAGGCTGATACAGAACTCCTGATCTCAGGTGATCTTCCCACCTTGGCCTCCCAAAGTGCTGAGATTACAGATGTGAGCTACCATGCCCAGGCTTCAAAGGTGACATTTTTATATACCCATAAGATTTCAAGAAATTTAAAAATTACTGAAATTATCTTCCTAACATTTTTTATAGAAAGCCTCATAACAAGATATTTTTATTGATCCTTTCATCTAATGCACAGGTTCTACTCAACACTAAAAGATGCAGATGTTAAATTATCTCACCAGTCTCCTGGATGTCAAGGTGATAGTCCACCTATTAGCTGGTAGTTTCTGTTACCTAGAGGGAGCCAAATGCTTCATATCTGATCACTAAAATATTTGAATGACTACCAGCTAACTAGCTCTTAATAGTCAACTCAAAATTTTAGTTTAAAGTAAAAACTAAATATCAAGAAATTCTTTTTTAGAATGAGTTCATGTCCTTTGCAGGGACATGGATGAGGCTGGAAGCCACCATTCTCAACAAACTAACACAGGAACAGAAAACCAAACACCCTACATTCTCACTCATAACTGGGAGTTGAACAATTAGAACACATGGGAGGGGAATATCACAGGGAGGAGAACATCACACACTGGGACCTGTGTGATGGGGGCAAGGAGAGGGAGAGCATTAGGACAAATACCTAATGCATGCATGGCTTAAAACCTAGATGACAGGTTGATAGGTACAGCAAACCACCATGGCACATGTATATCTATGTAACAAACCTGTACATTCTGCACATGTATCCCAGAATTTAAAGTAAAACAAAAAATAAAAATTCAATTTAAATTTTTTAAAAAAGAAATTCTTTTGTAACTCAAATATTTCATGCTTTAACTTGATCACTTTCTTTTTCCTTATTTTGTTGTGGAACAGAATAATGGTTATAATTTTCTATCTCCTGGGCTTGAGAGAAAACAAAGGTCCTATTGATTAATATTGATAATGTATTAATGCAGGATCAAAGGAAACTCTACTACATTATTGAGCCTATTAATCTATTTACTTATTCAGCAATTTCTGAATGTCAATATAAACCATACACAATGTTACATCCTGAAGATGCAATAGTGAGGCACAGATTTATTCTTTTGAAATTTTTAGTCCTGTGAGAAAGACAGAAAAATAATTACACAGATATATATAGAACTATCAGAAATGATTTAAGCAGAAGATATCCAGAATTATGAAAGCCTAATGTAACAGCATATCACCTTTTACAGGGAGTCATAAAGGCTTACATAGGTAAGTGATCTTCAAACTGAGAAAAGAAGAAAACTTGGGAGAAAAGAGAAAATTGTTCTCAAAATAAGAGTATATGAAAAGGCCCTGTGGCAAGAGGAAGCATATTAGGTAACAGTTTTCAAAATGTAGTCAGAACCCCTATGAAAATAGTCAAAAGGACAGGCATAATAATATAAGATGTGCTTTCACTTTTTCATTATTATTCTCTTAAAGGTATACTGCAGAGATTTCCAGGGGCAACATGAAATGTGATACTGCAACAAATTAAATGTAGGAGCAGACATGAGAATCCAGCTGTGTTTTATTAAGCCAAGTATGCAGAATGTAAAACAGAGCTACTCTTTTTACTAATTTTCTTATGTGGCAATATATAGTTAAATTTTATTATTATTATTGGTCTCTTAATATGTAATAACCCAATAATGTTATTCTTAATACATTAATAAACATTTTTTTAAGTTTTAAATTTTCATTTCCAATTATTGTAAGCAACAATTAATATAACATACAAAAACAAAAGCTCAGTGGCCTCCTTGATAATGAAGAAAAGGAGACCTGAAACCAAAAAGTTGGAAACCTACTGATAAGAAGAAATTAAAAATGGGCAGTGTGACTAAAGCTGAGAGTAAAGGAGAAGATGTTCATCATGGTATTGCCTCCCTTTTCTCTGACCCCTCACACAAGCATTCTGCTTGTTTCCTTTCAATTAAAAAAATATAAATCACCAGGTCTGTCGCAAATACATATACATATATACCTGTGCATATGTGTGTGTGTTGTGTGTGTTGTATGGGGGGGGAAGGTGTGTGCATGTGTGTGTGTCTGTGTTGTGTGTGTTCTGTGTGTGTGTGTGTGTGTGTGTGTGTGTGTGTGTTGAATGTATGTGTGTGGGGGGTGTGTGTGTGTGTAAAATAAGGAAGATGAGCAGTAGCTTTTTGGTTCTTAAAATCAGGGCCAGTCACATACTTTGCAGGATCCCATGCAAACTGAAAATGTGGAGTTTCTTATTTAGAAAGCGGGGTAGGGAGTAATGCTGTTAAAAGTACTGAAATATAATTTTTTTCCTTTCTTTAATGATCGATTCCTCTTGCATCTGGTATTTCTTATTCAACATCATTCTATGTAAAGAAAATTAGAATTCTTAATATTATAATAAATTTTACTGTTCATTTATAATACAGTGCCAATTTTAAATGCAAATATAAATTCAATAAGAAATATCTAGTTTTTAAACCTTTATAATTGACTCTGATGATTGCTGCTGTTGAGAAATGCTAAGATACTCTATTGTTTCAAAGTGTCATAAAGCCCAGAATCAAAGTAAGAAAGAGGCCAAGATAGACACCTCCAAGAAGCATTTTAATAGCCACCCAAATATTTAGTGAATCCAAAATAAGCCACAAACAAGTTGGCACGCTGAGGTCCTTACATTTCTTTCTGCATGAGAAAATGATTATTAGGGCAAAGAGTGGTTTCAAAAGTTAACAAAGAGGTAAGAGGAAGAAAAAACTATACTGAAGACTCAGAGAATGGGCAAAGCTCTAAACCTAATTTAGTTGAGGAACCAAGAGAAAATTTTGGAAAACATTATGGTATCTTCAGGAGCTTGAAATAAAATGTAGCCATCAAGGCCAAGGAGCCTAAGAAAAATAAAACAATAAAATGAAAGAACAGTTAGATGAAACACAAAGACAACAAAGTAAGATTTAAAGGAATATCAAAGAAAGATTTCAAAGGAAACCAAAGTTATAATAGCTGAATACAAAATTTGCATAACACTCTTTAAAGAGCATTACTGCTAATGAAGAAATAAAATGAAAATGATATACATTTGATGTAGAGAGAGAATTAAAATCACCCCAACAATTATGGGCACTTTCAACAAATTTGGAATCAAAGTAGCAACCAGGACATAATTGAAAAAAATAAGATGAACTAAGAAAAATAATTAAAAGAAATCACTGTTTTGAACTATTCAGCTAGGTTTTTTCATCATTTACAGTATCAAGAGGAGAAAATCTTATGTAAAGGTAGGAAAATCTTATGTAAAGGTAGGAAAATCTAAGCAGATTAACCACTAAGGAATTAAAACCAGGTAGATTCAGTCTCCAAAATTATAAGGAAAATAATGGAACAGTATACATAAAATTTTCAGGGATATAGACCCAGTCAAAATCTCATTCACTTCTGAAAACAACAGAAAGACATCCTCAGATATTAAAAAGCTCAAACACAGCATCTTTGTACCTTCTTTAAAATATCCTATACAACATACTAAAGATAGAAAATGTTAATCAAAATTGAGTTTAAAAAATGAGAAAGTCAGGTCATATAAACACAAATGGTGTACCCTGAGAATAGTTTAGCAAAGTTAAACAACTATTGTTAGTTGGAGTAAAAAGTTGAATGCAAATGTCAAAAATAATCGTTGTAAGAGGAAATATAAAATATAGCATATATTTACTTAAGAATAGTTATCTGAGTTGCAAACCTCAGATTGTATTAATATCAATGAGAACTACAGCTTTTAACTACTGGAGAAGATAACACCAAAGCAAATAGTCACATTTTATAAGGCAAAGAAAACACAAAAAGAGATAGAGTTAAGATAAAATATTTGAGTGTAGTACAAAAAGCTTAAATTCCTCTATTAACATAAAGTCTCAAATTAAATGGAGACATAATGTAAATATATGATGCTTTCAAGAAACCTACCTAAAATAAAGTACCATTAAAATGTTTTTAAAAGATAGGCAGAGATTTATCAAATTGAAAACAAGCGGCATGTAACCACAGATTTAATAGAATTAAGAACTGATTGTCTACATTAACACATTTTTACTATTCCAATAAATTCTTGCCAAGGAAAATAAAGTTTCAAATAACATAACTGATTCACGAAGTCCTTAAAAATTCATTTACCATTTCTGCTTCTCTCCCTCCTTTCACCTGTAACCTTCCAGTAGACCCAACTGTCTGTCTTTACCTTTGTGTTCATGAGTTCCCATCATTTAGCTCAGAAAATATAATTATTCAGTACTGGGCTTAATGCCTGGGTGGTACAACAAACTCCCATGACACATGTTCACCTATGTAACAAACCTTCATGCATACCCTTGAACCTAAAATAAAAGTTCAAAAATTAAGTAAACAAAAATAAAAGTCCGTTTATTTGAAAGAGAAACTGTTCAACTTGTCTCCTCCTCAGCCATCAGGGATAATGGCCTCTTTCTGAAGAAAACAGATTTCTTAAATTGGCAGACTTCTCCATTATCAAACAAATGTTCATTTATCAAGACGCCCATTAATACCTTCATTTTTCTGTGCCCACCAACCATAACTAATGTCAAAAATTTTGCACAATTCTTCTTAGCTCCCTGCATTTACAGATTTGCTTTAAAGCAAACCCAAAACTTTGTAAATATCCATCCACAAATTGTATTCTCTGTTACTGTAGCAGGTAGTAAACTTGTCTTTGCCTAAACTATGTGTTTTGGGTGAGGTTTTTTTAAATTGGCAATTGACAAAATAATCTCAAAAAAGTTAACATTTCTTTTCAAATAAATGATGATTTAAAGAACCAGCTGGGTGTTACTTTATGTTGATCAAGAGATATAATCCATAACAAAGATAACAACAGTCATAAACCTTTAAGTGCTAAATAACATAGTGTCAAATATTAATAAAGTTCAAACTATTAAAAGTGTGGGAAGAAATTGATGGATACAGAACTACAATGGAACAACTTAAATTTTTGCAGATCAAATAATCAAAAAAAGGAAGACAACAGACAAATGCAAATAAAAAGAAAAAACAAGAATGATAATGTCAGGCAAAACCAACTTTGAGGGTAAATGCAAAATCACATAAGTATTATTTTTAATGAGATTAGAATAATTCAACTAGTAATTTTAAATTTATAACTATAGATTAAATTCAGTATCCTACATAAAAATGCCTTTCCAACCGTATTTAGCACAGTTTTTTAATGATAATATTTTCAACACTGATTTCTTAAAAATTGTAATATATCCATAATGTGGTTATATAGTAATCTTCATAATGGAGAAATTTTAAGTTCCTTAAGCAAATGCTATTCAAGCCATAGTTGCTAACCACAGTGCCATAGAGCAGGAAATTAATAATTTGTTTTAACTAATCAAAATGAAAATGTAAAATATACACCTACGTAATTATTGGCTTAAAGAAATAATTAAAACAATTACATCTCATGTACAAAAAATTAGAGAACTACTTATCAAAGATATAACTCATAGCCAAAGCTACTTTCATCCTAATAATAGCTTTGCATTTTCCAAGAATGAAGTTGCTGTGGTTTGAATGTGCTCCCCAAAAAGCTTATGTTGGAAATTTAATCCCCAATGCAACAGTTTTGTGAGGTGGGACATAATGGGAGGTGTTTGGATCATAAGGGATTCGCCCTCATGAATGGATTGATGATAATAATGAAAGAGTTTGAGACTGCAAGTTAAATTTTTGCCCTCTCATATTGTCTTGTCCTTCTACCTCTACTATGGAGTGACACAGCAAGAAGGCTTTGACCAGATGACAGAACCTTGGAGACTTCTCAGCCTCCAGAACTGTGAGAAATAAATTTCTTTTCTTTATAACTTACTCAGTTGGCAATTATCTATTATAGAATAAAAATAGACTAAGAAAGGTTCTAAACACATTATATGTATTTTCTCATTTAGTTTTAATATCTCTTTGAGGGAGGTGTCATTATTATTTTTATACATGCAGAGACTGAGCTTAGAAAGCATAAGTTAGTAAAATAAAATAAAATTCAGGAATCTATTAAAAGATCACATAAATCAAAGTATATATACGTATGTACACACACACACATACTTATATAAAAATCACTCCCAAGAAAAGGCACAAAAATGAATTTAATAAAATGCAATATGCATTCCTGATTTTTAAAACTTAGAGCAACTTCATGAGCTAGAATAGCATTTTTGTTAGCATTATTAGATTACCTATTTAAAGCCAAGAACAATATTATACTTAAAATTTTTTTACAGACTGAATGTTTATGTCCCCCAAAATTTGTATATTGAAATCCTAGTGCCCAGTGTGATAGTATTTGGAGATGAGACCTTTGGAAGTTGATTAGGTCATGGGCATAAGGCGCTCATCAATAAAAGTGGTGCCCTTATGAAAGAGACCACAAAGAGTTCCCTAACCCCTTCCACCGTGTAAGGACACAGCAAAAAGATGATCATTTATGAAACAGGAGCAGATCCTCTTCAGACATTTAATCTGTTGACACATTGATTTTCCCAGGCTCCAAACTGTGAAAGATAAAATATCTATAGTTGATAAGCCACCCAACCTATGGTAGTTTTTTATAACAACCCAAATGAACTAAGACAAAAGTAAAACCCAAGAGAAGTATTTCCCTAAATTTATTTCATAAAAGGCTTTTATGAAAAGTATCAAGGATTCAGCACTCAAGTAAGTTTGGAAACTGAATGCTATAAACCCTTCTATGGTATGTCACAATACATATGAGCACATGTAAGGCCCTGTAGTTCCTTCAGTTAAAGAAAAATAAACTTTATTTAATCTTGTGTTTCTCCAACTTTCTTGACCACAAAACACTTGTCACACATTTTATTTATAATATTCTCCTCAGCACTTTAGAACAGGCATTCCTATTAAAGTTGAAAGCCAAACATGGATACCTATAATCATTGCATTTAACCATATTCTAGATCTGTAACCCACAAAATGAAATAAAACAGAAATGAGTTAAGCTACGTAACATGAATACTCTTCTTAAACATGGACATAAAAATGACTGCAAAGGCTTGGTGCAGTGGCTTATGCCTGTAATCTCAGCACTTTGAGATACCAAGGCAAGTGGATCACCTGAAGTCAGGAGTTCGAGACCAGCTTGGCCAAAAATGGTGAAATCCCATCTCTATTAAAAATACAAAGATTAGCCAGTGTAGTGGTGGGGGCCTGTAATCCCAGCTACTCAGGAGGCCAAGGCAGGAGAATCTCTTGACATCAGGAGGCAGGGGTTGCAGTGAGCCAAGATCGTGCTACCATACTCCATCCAGGATGACAGAGCAATACTCCATCTCAAAAAACAAAAACAAAATAAAACAAACAAAGACTGTAAGAAAATATACCAGAACGTTAACATTGGTAATCTCCATAGGACCAAATGGCATCTGATTGTATTTCCCCTTTATATTTTCTGTATTCCTAACAATAAGCATGTATTATTTTATTTTAAAAAAAACAGGTTGAGACTCTTTCATCCAAAGCATGTATGCAGAAAGATTTTCGAAAAAAAAAAAAATCAGAAAGGAGATCCAAGATGGCCGTTTAGGAACAGCTCAGGATTGCAGCTCCCAGTGCAAGCGCAGAGGGTGAGTGGATGCCGCATTTTTATTGCCCACAGACTAGGAAATTCCCAGGTGGAGGAGCTCCACAGGTCACCAGCACGGCTGTTTCGGTCAGCGTGGCTGTGCCGGCCGGCGCCGCTGCTTTGCCTCACGCGGCTGCTTTGTTGGCGACCCGGAGCAGCAGCTCTCCCTACAAAATACACCGGCCCGGGGGCACTTTTGGCTGGTGATTGGAGCCACGGGAAGTCGCCCATTCATCTTTTTAAAAAGGGGACTGAGCAGGGAACCAGGACAGTAGATTCCAGGGCAAAAAAAAAAAAAAAAAAAAGCGCCACAAACCTCAGTGCCGCTGTTTAAGCCAGCATAGTGAGTGGCCGCAGGGGAAAACAAACAGACCCCGGCGCCTCTTCAACAGGCGACTAGAACACCAACTTAAAAAAGGCTCTGAGGCAGGGAGCCAGGCGATCAGGCTCGGCTGGCCCCACCCCCACAAAAGAACAGCAACCAGAAACTCTGGATTGAGAGTTTCACAGCAAGCGCAGCTGAACCCGGGACAGTCCAGCTCTGTGGGGGAGGGGCATCCTCCATTACCAAGGCAGCCCGCCACGACAGAGGTAGTCGGCCAATGCGGAGGCAGCCCGCCATTGCCAAGGCAAACTACCACAGCAGAGAGACTCCACCTCAACAGAGGCGGGCCACCATCACTGAAGCAGTTCTAACTACACCCATATAAACAGGACTGCAGGGAAGTTCACTCCGCAGCTGGGCAGAGCCCACAGCAGCTCAGCAAAGCCTCTACTGGCAAACAGTGACTAGGCTGCCTCCTTCCTGGGCCAGGCAGGTGTGAAGGAAAAAAAAAAAGAAGGCAGCAGCATAACGGAAACTCATAAATAAAGCCCTAAATCCCTGGGACAGAGCACCTGGGAACAAAAAGCAGTTTATGAGTTCTGCTGCAGCAGACCTAAACGTACCTGCCCAGCAGCTCTGAATGAACAACAGAGCTCACAGCTCACCATTTGAGCTCCTATAAAGAAGAGACCGTCTCCTCAAGCAGCTCCCTGACCCCTATATATCCAAAGAGCCACCTCATAAAGGAGAGATCAGATTGACGCTAGGCGGGTATCCTTCTGGGACAAAGATAGCAGAAGAAGAAAACTGGTAACAACCCTTACTGTTCAGCAGCTGCTGCAGGTGAGCCCCAGGCAAGCAGGGCCCGGAGGGAACCACAGCAAACCTACAGCAGAGGGGCCAGACTGTCAGAAGGAAAACCAAGAAACAGAAATAACCTCATCATCAACAAACAGAACATCAATCTGAAAGATTTGAGACCCAATCTGAAAGCCAGCAACTACAAAGTCAACAGGTGAATAAATCCTTAAAGATGGGAAGAAACCAGCACAAAAAGGATGAAAACACCTGAAACCAGAACACCCCTCCTCCTAAAAGGGATCACAACTCCTCACCAGCAAGGGAACAAGGTTGGAGGGAGAACGAGTGTGATGAAATGACAGAATCAGACTTCAGAAGGTGGATAGTAAGAAACTTCTGTGAACTAAAAGAACATATTCTAACCAAATGCAAAGAAACAAAGAACCTTGAAAAAAGATTTGACGAAATGCTAACGAGAATGGACAAAATAGAAAGGAATATAAGTGAATTGATGGAGCTGAAAAACGCAACACGAGAACTTCGCGAAGCATGCACAAGTATCAACAGCCAAATTGACCAAGCAGAAGAAAGGATATCAGAGGTCGAAGACCAACTCAATGAAATAAAATGGGAAGCCAAGACTGGAGAAAAAAGGATAAAAAGGAATTAATAAAATCTCCAAGAAATGAGGGACTACGTGAAAAGACCTAATCTACATTTGATAGGCGTACCTGAATGCGACGAAGAGAATGAATCCAAGCTGGAAAATACTCTTCAGGATATTATCCAGGAAAACTTCACCAACCTAGCAAGGCAGGCAAACATTCAAGTCCAGGAAATACAGAGAACACCACAAAGATATTCGTCAAGAAGAGCAACCCCAACACATAATCGTCAGATTCACCAGGGTCGAAATGAAGGAGAAAATACTAAGCGCAGCCAGAGAGAAAGGTCGGGTTACCCATAAAGGGAAGCCCATCAGACTCACAGCAGATCTCTCAGCAGAAACCCTACAAGCCAGAAGAGAGTGGGGGCCAATATTCAACATCCTTAAAGAAAAGAACATTCAACCCAGAATCTCCTATCCAGCCAAACTAACCTTCACAAGTGAAGGAAAAATAAACTCCTTTGGGAACATGCAAGTACTCAGAGATTTCGTCACCACCAGGCCAGCTCTACAAGAGCTCCTGAAAGAGGCTCTACACATATAAAGGAACAACAAGTACCAGCTCAACTAAAGGGCAAAACACCCAGCTAGCACCAAAATGGCAGTATAAATTCACACATAACAATATTAACCCTGAATGTAAATGGACTAAATGCCCCAATCAAAAGACACAGACTGGCAAATTGGATAAAAAGACAAAACCCATCAGTGTGCTGTATCCAGGAAACCCAGCTCACATGCAAGGATACACAAAGGCTCAAAATAAAGGGATGGAGGAAGATTTACCAAGCAAATGGAGAGCAAAAAAAAGCAGGAGTTGCAATTCTCATCTCTGATAAATTAGACTTTAACGCAACAAAGATCATAAGAGACAAAGAGGGGCATTACATAATGGTAAAAGGATCAATGCAACAAGAACAGCAAACGATCCTAAATATATACGCACCTAATATAGGAGCACCCAGATACATAAGGCAAGTTCTTAATGACTTACAAAGAGACTTAGACTCCCACACAATAATAGTAGGAGACTTTAACACCCCATTGTCAATATTAGACAGATCAACCAGACAGAAAATTAACAAGGATATCCAGGACTTGAACTCAGACCTGGACCAAGCAAACCTAATAGACATTTACAGAACTCTCCACCCCAAATCCACACAATATACATTCTTCTCAGCACCACATCACACCTACTCTAAAATTGACCACATAATTGGGAGTAAATCGCTCCTCAGCAAATGCAAAAGAATGGAAATCGTAACAAACAGTCTCTCAGACCACAGTGCAATCAAGTTAGAACTCAGAATTCAAAAACTAACTCAGAACCGCACAGCTTCATGGAAACTGAACAACTTGCTCTTGAATGTTGACTGGATAAACAATGAAATGAAGACAGAAATAAAGATGTTCTTCGAAACCAACAAGAATGAAGACACAACACACCAGAATCTCTGGGACACATTTAAAGCAGTCTCTAGAGGTAAATATACAGCAATAAGTGTCCACATGAGAAGCAAGGAGAGGTCAAAAATTGACACCCTATTGTCAAAACTGAAAGAGCTAGAGGAGCAAGATCAAAAGAACTCAAAGTCTAGCAGAAGACAAGAAATAGCTAAGATCAGAGCAGAACTGAAGGAGATAGAGAAACAAAAAACCCTCCAAAAAATCCATAAATCCAGGAGCTGGTTTTTTGAAAAGATCAACAAAATAGACAGACCACTAGCCAGATTAATAAAAAAGAAAAGAGAGAATAACCAAATTGATGCAATAAAAAATGATAAAGGGGATATCACCACAGATTCCACAGAAATTCAAACCATCATCAGAGATTATTACAAACAACTCTATGCACACAAACTAATAAACCTGGAAAAATGGATAAATTCCTGGACACTTGCCTCCTCCCAAGCCTAAACCACGAAGAAGCCGAAACCCT
The DNA here is from genome assembly GCF_009761245.1 of Sapajus apella. Classification (NCBI taxonomy): domain Eukaryota; kingdom Metazoa; phylum Chordata; class Mammalia; order Primates; family Cebidae; genus Sapajus; species Sapajus apella. The sequence continues at coordinate 2,764,482 of NW_022437048.1, forward strand.
GAACAGACCCATAACAAGGTCTGAAGTTGAGGCAGCAATTAAGAGCTTACCACCCAAAAAAAGCCCAGGTCCAGATGGGTTCATAGCCGAATTCTACCAGACATACAAAGAGGAGCTGGTACCATTCCTTCTGAAACTATTCCAAACAATACAAACAGAGGAAATTCTTCCCAAATCATTTTATGACACCAACATCATCCTGATTCCAAAACCCTGCAGAGACTCAACAACAAAAGAAAACTTCAGGCCAATATCCATGATGAACATAGATGCAAAAATCTTCAATAAAATACTGACAAGTCGATTGCAACAGCACATCAAAAAGCTTATCCACCATGATCAAGCAGGCTTCATCCCAGGGATGCAAGGCTGGTTCAACATACGCAAGTCTATAAACGTAATTCACCACATAAACAGAACCAAAGACAAAAACCTCATGATTATCTCAATTGATGCAGAGAAGGCCTTTGACAAAATTCAACAGTGCTTTATGCTAAAAACCCTCAATAAGCTAGGTATTGATGGAACGTATCTCAAAATAATAAAAGCTATTTATGAAAAACCAACAGCCAATATCATACTGAATGGGCAACAACTGGAAGCATTCCCCTTGAAATGCAGCACCAGACAAGGATGCCCTCTCTCACCACTGCTATTCAATATAGTATTAGAAGTTCTAGCCAGAGCAATCAGGCAAGAAAAAGAAATAAAGGGCATTCTAGTAGGAAAGGAGGAAGTCAAATTGTCTCTATTTGCAGACGACATGATTGTATATCTAGTAGACCCCATCGTCACAGCCCCAAATCTCCTGAAGCTGATAAGCAACTTCAGCAAAGTCTCAGGATACAAAATGAATGTGCAAAAATCACATGCATTCCTATACACCAATTACAGACTTAAAGAGAGCCAAATCAAGAACAAACTTCCATTCACAATTGCCACAAAGAGAATAAAATACCTAGGAATACAACTAACAGGGAACATAAAGGACTTCTTCAAGGAGAACTACAAGCCACTGCTCAACGAAATAAGAGAGGACACAAACAGATGGAGAAACTTTCCATGTTCATGGTTAGGAAGAATCAATATCGTGAAAATGGCCATACTGCCCAAAGTAATTTACAGATTCAATGCTATCCCCATCAAGCTACCAATGACCTTCCCAGAACTGGAAAAAACCACCTTAAACTCCATATGGAACCAAAAGAGAGCCCGCATAACCAAGTCAATTCTAACCAAAAAGAACAAAGTGGGAGACATCACACTACCGGACTTCAAACTATACTACAAGGCTACAGTAATTAAAACAGCATGGTACTGGTACCAAAACAGAGATACAGACCAATGGAACAGAACAGAGGTCTCGGAGGCAACACAACATATCTTCAACTATCTGATCTTTGACAAACCAGACAAAAACAAGCAATGGGGAAAGGATTCCCTGCTCAATAAATGGTGTTGGGAAAGCTGGTTAGCCATGTGCAGAAAGCAGAAACTGGACCCCTTCCTGACACCTTACACTAAAATTAACTCCAGATGGATTAAAGACTTAAACATAAGACCTAACACCATAAAAACCCTAGAAGAAAATCTAGGCAAAACCATTGAGGACATAAGTGTAGGCAAGGACTTCATGACCAAAACACCAAAAGCATTGACAACAAAAGCCAAAATAGACAAATGGGACCTAATCAAACTCCACAGCTTCTGCACAGCTGTGGAGAAGAAACAGTCATTAGAGTGAATCGGCAACCAACAGAATGGGAAAAAATTTTTGCAGTTTACCCATCTGACAAAGGGCTGATATCCAGAATTTACAAAGAACTGAAACAGATTTACAAGAAAAAAACTAACAAGCCCATTCAAAAGTGGGCAAAGGATATGAACAGACACTTAACAAAAGAAGACATACATGAAGCCAACAAACATAAGAAAAAATGCTCATCATCACTGGTCATCAGAGAAATGCAAATCAAAACAGCATTGAGATACCATCTCATGCCAGTTAGAATGGCGATCATTAAAAAATCTGGAGACAACAGATGCTGGAGAGGATGTGGAGAAATAGGAACACTTTTGTACTGTTGGTGGGAGTGTAAATTAGTTCAACCATTGTGGAAGACAGTGTGGCGATTCCTCAAAGACCTAGAAATAGAAATTCCATTTGACCCAGCAATCCCATTACTGGGTATATATCCAAAGGATTACAAATCATTCTACTACAAGGACACGTGCACATGAATGTTCATTGCAGCACTGTTTACAATAGCAAGGACCTGGAACCAACCCAAATGCCCATCGATGACAGACTGGACAGGGAAAATGTGGCACATATACACCATGGAATATTATGCAGCCATCAAAAACGATGAGTTTGGCTCCTTTGTAGGGACATGGATGAACCTGGAAATCATCATTCTCAGCAAACTGACAGAAGAGCAGAAGATCAAACACCGCATGTTCTCACTCATAGGCGGGTGTTGAACAATGAGAACACATGGACACAGGGAGGGGAGCACTACACACTGGGGTTAGTTGGGGGGAAATAGGGGAGGGACGGTGGAGGGTGGGGAGCTGGGGAGAGTTAGCAAGGGGAGAAATGCCAGATGTAGGTGATGGGGAGGAAGGCAGCAAATCACACTGCCACAAGTGTACCTATGCAACAGTTTTGCATGTTCTTCACATGTACCCCAAAACCTAAAATGCAATAAAATAAATAAATGGGAAAAAAAAAGAAAAAAAATCATGAGAATCAAAAATAGAAATAATCTATGAAAAGTGATAAAATGAATGTTAAGAACATCTGAGGGTCTCAACTGAAACTTCGAAAAGAAGTCTCTTTTTCGAAGCTCATTTGATATGCAAAAGTGAGAACAAAGAATTACATTACCAGCAAAGAGAAGTTAATTACAAATAATGGAAGAAAAAATGTGACACAAATAATCAAGAACTAAGCATGAAAACAAGGCAAAGCAAGTCAGCTATAAAAAAGGCCTATTATTAAGGAAAGAACAAATCTATACTAGTCTAATTGTTTGAAATTTCAAAAAAACATAAAAATATAACATATGAAAAGACAAAATCCAAAAGATTGGTCAAATCCAATGTCTCTATGTTCCAATGCCAATATGTTTCTATTGTCATTAATTTTGTATTGTTTCTTTCTCTATTGCCAGGTGGATTTCTGTTGGTACTCCAACTGTAGAAATATGCCATTGATTCTGTTTCTCTGAATCACTGTAATAATTAGAGGCATAGATTGTCAATCAGTAAGTTAATTACTGAATTAATCAACTATTTAGTTACTTAGATACAACTAAGTGACAAGCCAGAATGAAAGATGAAATGAAGCAGGAGAAATGGTTTAGTTTATAAAAGAAATTAACAGTATGATCCTTGTTTTAAATGAGTTAAAACCAATTTTCAAGTGGAAAAAAATTCTTAGAACTATTAAAAATATTAACAAAACTATATAAACAAGAATAGTTTTTTTTTTCATTCTCTGTGCCAATACCTGTCTGCCATTTTGCCTGCCCTTCAAATAAATATTGAACTTGTTTTCTATTTGAAATGCTAAAAATTCAGGCAATGATCAAAAGCTGAAGGATATTATTTACATTCAGCAAATGGTTATCCTAAGACTTCTGGCTGAAACAGATGACATTTTCCACTGAAGGATATAAACCTTTTTCCCTTCACAAAATATAAAATGGCTCTGATTCCACACCAGCATCAAGATCTCCCTCTCTACTGGATTGTGGTTCAAATAAAACTAGGCCACATATTTTTTAAAACACTTTAAAAAGAACCTTATTCTACATTCCAATTTTTCAAATATCTGTAAAGTGAAGGAATAACACACCCAGAAGAGTGATGCTCCAAAATTCAAAGATCAGTAAGTAGGTTCTGTAAAACATACCCTTTTATCCTTGTGGCTTTATTTTATCCAGTGTCATGACAAGAAGAAATCAGAAAGGAACTGGTTTCTTATGAAATTTGCTGCAACTAATTTACACTAAGAGATTAAATTGAAGAATCAGTGAGAACTGCACCTCCATTAAAACAGTAAATATAAATTACAGATATATGTGTCAAAAACACAGATTGAGATGGCATACAGGTTGCTTTTGATGTTTTGTTTTTTAATCATGAAGATCTCATGGTCGGTGTTTTAGTTGCCAAACCAGTAATGTGATTGCAAAACAGAACTGCCAGGAATCCTTCATAATTGAATTCTGGCATCACACAGATTGTCATGTTAAACAATTGAAGCTTCAGAAACTTCTGTTTTTCCACAAACCTATGAACGGTGCCATTTTCCAGTAAAATTACAAAAGCCATGAATTTGACACATCAGCCATTCCAGAAACACAAACAGCAGGCTTCACAGAGAAGGAGCATGTGCCAGGGCATGTAAACATTTAACACACTGTCACAGAACTGCCTACAGTTCTCTTGTCAAGGGTTGAAAATAACTTTAAAGCATTCTATGTATAGGACGCCAAAATGATTGCCAAAATGATTACCAAAAAAATTACTTTAACCTCTGTTGCATTTACAATGAGGATTATAGGGTTTTTTTCAAAAACAAAAATAATAATTTTTAAATACGTTAATATCTAAAAAGTTACAGAAACATAATATGAAATGAGAGAATAAAGGAGAACCAGGATCCACATAAGTGGGCTTTTGATGTTTTGAATAATTGTGTGTGGACTGCTAGAGGTAGAAGTGGAAGCAGCATCTTCTGATTTCAAAGTGGAACAATATTGTGGTTAGATTGTGGGTTCTGGAATTGAATTTTCTAGATGTGAGTCCCGGCACAGTTTAACTAGCTGTGTGATCTCTGGCGAGTTATCCCATATCTCTTATTTTTAGTTTTCTCATCTATAAAAATGAGAATAATTCAAGATCCTATTTGATTCAATTGCTGTGATTATTAACTAATGCAGGTAAGATACTTAGTATAATGCCAAGAATATATAAAGTACTCAGTAAATGTTAGGTTTTATAGTCATCATTATTCCTTCTATAACTTGCTACCTCAGACTTAATATCCTTGAATTTATACAAAACATCTTTTGTAAACATCTTTTTGAAGCCTTAATCTGGAGAAAACTGCCTCGTTGTGGTGTCATCACACTATAAAGGCAGTTGATTTGGGCCTCCTTTTGTATTGTTTTTTGCTAGAATAAAGTTGGAGAAAGGCAAAGAGCTAAAAGTCTTTTCAGTATCCCTGAGAACTTAAGATACAGACAACAGCATAGATCCAGAAAGACCTCCATATACACAGGTTTCTATATGTAAAATTGAAACTAGCCTAGGTATTTTACACAGAAGGGGATTTCATGCAAGGAAGAAGATACTCACAAAATATTTGGGAAGACTGGAGAGATACGTGTATATGAACCATTGAATTCAAGAGCTTACTGACTAAAAGCTACAATCCAGGATCAGAAAGCTGCTCCTCCTTCTCCAGCTGCCTCAAAACACTCACAAAGCTGCTAAGTAAGTAGGCCTTGGAACCTGAGCCCAGCCATCTTGCCTCTATCACTGTCATGAATGGGTAAATGAAAATTAAACCTTGCGTCCAGCTGCCACTGCTGCCTCATGTTTCTGCAATCTTTCCTGCCTACACAAACAGCAGCAGGGAAAAAGCATCTGCCTCATGTCCAAAGTCCAAATTAGTGGAATCCTACTTGCATCTAGAATCCTAGAGGTAAGGGAGTCTGGAAAATATTTTTCCCAAATATTTTGGCCTGGTAGGTAGATAGGAGTCTAGAATGATATTCAACATGGTCCCTCTCTTTGACTGCTCAACATTCATATATGCCATTTGATATGAAATTAAGACCAAACAACAATAGTAAAAATGATATTGATGCACCTAGAATAATACAAATATTCCTTCTAGAAACATAACAGAACTCATTCTTTCCACAAAAGATGAGCCCTAAGACTTTCAGTCTGAATTTCTCTCTTTCTGGGTGACATTTCTTCCTGCTACTGTTCAGTCACAATCTCGCTTTAATGTTCCATTGCCTAAGGACTAAACTATAAATATATACTACCACCAATACAATTAAAGTAAAAAAACAAAAGGATGGAGGAAGAATAGATTTATTAATGTATTTATATACTACATACACACACTCGCACACAAATACACACACCCAAACACAAACACACACGATTAGAATCGTCTTTTGTGAAACCGGCCATAAGACATAACTGGAATTTATAACTTCCTTCCTCAACTACACATTCCATTTTCCCTTTGCTCTCAACAATATGTTAGCAAGTATGTGTTTTTTATTAGACAGTACATGAAAACCTTCAATCTGGCGATATCTCCACCATTAATGGCTCTCCCAGCATTGATATGACACAATTTTTCCATGTTATTTTAAGTTCTAGTTTACATGTGCAAAACATGCAGGTTTGTTACAAAGGTAAACTTGTGTCATAGTGGTTTGCAGCACCTATCAACCCATTATCTAGGTATTAAGCCCTGAATGCATTAGCTATTTGTCCTGAGGCTTTCCATCCCTTTTCCCCTCCAACAGGTCCCAGTGTGTGTTGTTCCCCTCCCTGTGTCCAGTCCTCATTGTTCAGCTCCCACTTATGAGTGAGAACATGTGGCGTTTACTTTTCTGTTCCTGCATTAGTTTGCTGAGGATGGTGCCCTCCAACTTCATCCATGTCCCTGCAAAGGACATGATCTCATTCCTTTTTATGGCTACATAATATTCCATGGTGTATATGTACCACATTTTCTTTATTCAGTGGATCATTGATGGACATTTTAGTTGGTTCCATGTCTTTGCTATTGTAAACAGTGCTGCAATAAACATATGTGTGCATGTATCTTTTTTTTTTTTTTTGAGATGGAGTCTCACACTTTCACACAAGCTGGAGTATGGTGGAGTAATCTTGGCTCACTGCAACCTCATTTCCCAGTTCAAGCCATTCTCCTGTCTCAGCCTCTTGAGTAGCTGGAACTACAGATGCATGCCACCATGACTGGCTAATTTTTATGTTTTTCAGTAGAGATCAGGTTTTACCATATTAGTCAGGCTGGTCTTGAACTCCTGACCTCAGGTGATCCATCCTCCTTGGCCTCTCAAAGTGCTAGGATTACAGATGTGAGCTACCATGACCGGCCTTCATGTACCTTTATAATAGAATTATTTATATTCCTTTGTATCTATACCAAGTAATGAAATCGCTGGGCCAAATGATATTTCTGGTTCTAGATCCTTGAGGAATCCCCACTGTCTTCCACAATGGTTGTACTCATTTTACATTCCCACCAACAATGTAAAAGTGCTCACATTTCTCCACAGTCTTGCCAGCATCTGTTGTTGCTTGACTTTTTAATAATTGCCATTCTGGCAGGCGTGAGATGGTATCTCATTGTGGTTTTGATTTGCATTTCTCTAATGATCAGTGATGTTGCGCTTTTCTTCCTATGTTTTTAGGCCACATAAATGTCTTCTTTGGAAAACTGTCTGTTGATATCACTTTTTGATGAGATTGTTTATTTTTTTCTTGTAAATTTGTCTAAGTTCCATGTAAATCCTGTACATTAGACCTTTGTCAGATGGGTGGATTGCAAAATTTTTCTCTCATTCTATATGTTGTCGGTTCACCTTTGCTGTGCAAGAGCTCTTTAGTTTAATTAGATCCCATTTGTCAGTTTTAGCTTTTGTTACAATTATTTTTGGCAATTTTATCATAAAATCTTTGCCCATGCCTATGTCCTGAATGGTATTTCCTAGATTTTCTTCTAGGGTTTTTATGGTTTGAACTTTACATTTAAGTCTTTAATCCATCTTGAGTTAATTTTTGTATAAGATATAAGGAACGGATCTAGTTGCAGTTTCCTGCATATGGCTAGCCAGTTTTCCCAGCACCATTTATTAAACAGAGAATCCTTTCCTTATTGGTTGTTTTTGTCAGGTTTGTTGAAGATCAGATGGTTGTAAATATGTGGTCTTATTTCTGAGGTCTCTATTCTGCTCCTTTGCTCTATGTATCTGTTTTGGTACCAGTACCATGCTGTTTTGGTTACTGTAGCCTTGTATTATAGTTTTAATCAGGTAGCATGATGCCTCCAGGTTTGTTCTTTTTGCTTAGGATTGTCTTGGCTATATGGGCTTTTTGGCTCCATATGAATTTTAAGGTAGTTTTTTCTAATTCTGTGAAGAATGTCAACGGTAGTTTGATGAAAATAGAATTGATTCTTCCTATCCATGAGAATAGAATGTTTTTACATTTGTTTGTATCCTCTCTTATTTCCTTGAGCAGCAATTTGTAGTCCTCCTTGAAGTTCTTCACATCTCTTATTAGCAATTGTGCATGGGAGTTTGTCGTAATTTGACTCTCTGCTTGTCTATTGTTGGTATATAGGAATGCTTGTGATTATTGCACATTGATGTTATATCCTGAGACTTTGTTGAAGTTGCTTATCTGTTTAAGGAATTTGGGGGCTGAGATGATGGAGTTTTCTACATATAAAATCATGCCGTCTGCAAACGGACACCACTTGACTTCTCTTCCTATTTGAATATCCTTTATTTCTTTATCTTGCCTAATTTATTTCTCCTGGACAATACTATGTCGAATAGGAGTGCCGAAAGAGGGCATCCTTGTCTTGTGCTGGTTTTCAAAAAGAATGCTTCCAGCTTTTGCCCACTCAGTATGATATTGGTTGTGGGTTTTTCATGAATAGCTCTTATTATTTTGAGATACTTTCCATCAATATCCAGTTTACTGAGAGTTTTTAATATGAAGGATGTTTAATTTTGTGAACAGCCTTCTCTGCATCTATTGAGATAATCAAGTGATTTTTGTCATAGGTTCTGTTTATGTGATGAATTTAGTTTATAGATTTGCGTATGTTGAACCAGACTTGTAGCCCAGGGATGAAGCCTACTTGATCATGATGGATAAGCTTTTCAACGTGCTGCTGAATTTGGTTTGCCAGTATTTTATTGAGGATTTTTGCACTGATGTTCATCAGGGATATTGGTATGAAGTTTTCTTTGTCTGTTTTGTCTCTGCCAGATTTTGGTATCAGGATGATGCTGGTCTCATAAAATGAGTTAGGGAGGAGTCCCTCCCCTTTTTCAATTGTTTGAAATGGTTTCAGGAGTAATGGCACCAGCTTCTCTGTACCTCTGGTGGAATTTGGCTGTGACTCTGTCTGGTCCTGGGGTTTTTGGTTTGTAGTCTATTTATTACTACCTCAATTTCAGAAGTTGTTATTGTTCTAGTCAAGGATTTGAATTCTTCCTGGTTTAGTCTGAAAGGGTGTATGTGTCCAGGAATTTATACATTTCTTCTAGATTTTCTAGTTTATTTGCATAGAGGTGTTTAAAGTATTGTTTGATGGCAGTTTGTATTTCTGTGGGGTAGGTGGTGATATCCCCTTAATCCTTTTTTACTGTATCTATTTGATTCTTCTCTCTTTTCTTCTTCTTTAGTCTATCTAGTGGTCTATCTATTTTATTAGTTTTTCCAAAAAACCAGAGTCTGGATTCACTGATTTTTTGAAGGATTTTTCATGTCTCTATCTCCTTAGTTCTACTCTGATTTTAGTTATTTCTTGTCTTCTGGTAGCTTTTGGATTTGTTTGCTCTTGCTTCTCTAGTTCTTTTAGTTGTGATGTTAGGGTATAGATTTGGGATTTTTCTAGCTCTCTGATGTGGGCATTTAGACTCCCACACAGTAATAGTGGGAGACTTTAACACCCCACTATCAATATTAGACAGATTAACAAGACAGAAAATTAACAAGGATATTCAGAACTTGAACTCAGCTCTGGGTCAAGTAGACCTGATAGATATCTACAGAACTCTCTACCTTAAAACAACAGAATATACATTCTTCTCAGTGCCTCATGGCACATACTCTAAAATTGATCACATAATTGGAAGTAAAGCAATCCTCACCAAATGCAAAAAAACTGAAATCAAAGCAATCTCTAAGACCACAATGCAATCAGATTAGAACTCAGGATTAAAAAACCTCACTCAAAAACCACACAGCTACATGGAAATTGAACAACCTGCTCCTGAATGACTGCTGAGTAAAATAATGAAATTAAGGCAGAAATCAAGCAGTTATTTGAAACCAATGAGAACAAAGGGACAACATAGAATCTCTGAGACACAGTTACAGCAGTGTTAAGAGTTGAGACAAATGTTTATTAACTTTTCTACCTGGCATGGATCATTAGCAGCACTGTAGAGGATAAACTGAGTTTCAGACATATTTCTCCTTGCCTTCACAGTATAACTGATACAAGACAGGCGAACCCAAAAATTGGGGCTTATCCCAGGAAGGTTTTTGGTTTCACACAAGAAAAAACTCAAGGGCAATCTGGTGGTGTTACACAAATTGCCCTTGAGTTTCTTAATCCTGAGTTCAAATTTGATAGTACTGTGGTCTGAGCTACTGTTATGATCTTTATTAAACAGTAGTACTTGTGGAGCAGGGCTAGCTCATAGGCAATCATCCAGAGTCTGCCATATATGGGCTCTTGGCAACTGTATTTATACTCACATAAACTAACTTTTAATTACCTGTAAATGAATGGGTTGGTCAATGCGAATTAAGGGGTGGTTCAACTCAAATTTAGGGGTAGGTTATTTAAAACTTTCTAGGAAATAGGTGGTAACTTCTGGGCCATTGCCATGGAAAGGAGTGATAATGCTGGGGTCATTGCCATGGCATTTGTCAATTGTCATGGTGTTGGTGAGAGTATCTTGCGCTAATGAGCAAGGAGGGTGGCTAAGGATCATTTTCATTGCCATCTGCTGGTTCCTGCCAACTTCTTTACTTTACCCTGCCTGGGCTAGATTCTGCTTTGATCAACAGGGTTGTAACCAGAAAACAAATCCTGCCAGTCTCCTAACTCATTAAAACCACCTAATAAACCTATGATGGTCAAGATCAGTCACCTAGATAACACAGTAACCATCTTTTTGCTTGTTTGTTCAGTAGGATGTGAGTCCAAAATGGCCAGGTGACCACTTCAATATTCAGTTTATATGTTACCAGTTCTTTAGTTCTCTGGAAGAAGCACATATCTAAATCTTCTAAACAATCAGAATTCAAGGTTTCTGGAACATTTGTTAGGTACAAACTGACCAGGATTTTTGGCTTTGGTCAGATAAAGCCTGTTTCAGGATGAGAATCTCAGATCACAGAGTGACTTGTCTCCTTTGATCAGCCATTTAGACTACATCAGGACCCAGCAGTAAGCTAGGAACTGATTTACAGAATGAGAATAGCTATTTATAAAAGGAAATGTGATGATCAGTTTTATGTGTCAACTTGGCTAGGCTATAGGTCCCAGTTGTTCAATTAAATATTCTAGTCTACATATTGCTGTAGAGGTATTTTGTAGATGTAGTTAACCCCTATTATCAATTGACCTTAAATAAAAGAGATCATCCCCAATAATGTGAATGGGCCTTATTCAATCAGTTAAAAAACTTTAGAGCAATGAGACCTCGATCACATTGGGGTTGCCACCTGAGACATGGATCACCGCCTGTGGAGGTCTGTCCTGCAGACCCCAACTCAAAAACAGATAAATGAATGCACACTCACACCCAGTACAGTGATTTCGAACGGGCTAGGGACAGTCATCAACTGCTTTCAGAGGGCAATTGCAGCTAACTGACCACGACTCCATGTACCTCCTCACATTTATTCAGTATAGATTTAATAACAGAAGTTCTAAGTCAACATGCTTGTGGATAATTAACATGGTTAAAAGAGTGGTTTTACGAATGAGAAAAACTTTTAGTTTTGGGGCCTAGAGTAAACACCATTAGTGGGTAATTCCCCTTTGACCTCCTCCTAAGAGGACCATCCAGCACAGTTTACATGAGTAAACAGTTAGAGACAACGGGATGAGGGGTAAACTGATTTAACTGGGGAAGCTTTCATTGTCCCTATCTTTTACCCTATGACTTAAAGTTCTAACATAATGAACTGGCTGCCTTCAGCCTGTTCCATTAAAATCTTTTTGCCTTCCGAAAGGTTTGAGACTATAATATTCTAACTTTCCCTAATATTTCCTTAATATTTTGCCAGCCACATTGGCCACCTTGAGTGAATCCCAACAGAGAAAAACTGAAGTTTGTGTAAAGAAAAAAAATTCTGTCTCAGGACAACAGCACCAACTCCCATCTAAGAATTTCCAATCTTCTGGCCTGCTCTACAAATTTCAGACTTTCCAGACTCCCAATAATCGTGTGAGACAATTCCTTGAATTAAATTTATCTATCTATCTATCTATCTATCTATCTATCTATCTATCTATCTATCTATGTATTCGTCCATCCTGCTAGTTCTTTTTCTCTGGAAAACCCTGACTAATACAGCAAGTATAACTTTATTCAAAGTCCAAGGGGACTGCAAATGATTCTTACCACATAATCCTCTTCTTTCATTTAAGACCCTGGTTTAGTAGGTCATAGGGTTAAGTGGAAAAGATTCTGGGAAATCTGATTATATTACAGCCTGGAACAACTGAAGAACCATTTTTTGCATTGGGACACACTTAAAAAGGGAAACCTAATGGAATTGTTGGATGGTAGAAGAGGGCCAAAATATGATTTGAGTTGTCTTCAAAATATACAAAATGTAGCACTTATTACACATATGTGTGAACTTGCGTTTGTGTGTTTTAGGAATTACAAAGTATATCAACTTGTCTTTTGCTTTGAATGGGGATATCTTACGTGCCCCATATAACTGGATTCCCAAACACTTCACTGAAGTGGCAGATTCCTTCACTTATAAAGAGTATATTTTCCCCATCCTCTGGCAAACATAGGTCTTACAAACACATGTACAGTACCACTACTCAAAGCATGCTAGTCTGTGACCAGCTATCTGTGATGGTCTGTGAACTCTTTGTTACTGATTCTCAATGTGTATAGAAATTGAGAGAAAGTACTTATAAATGTTTACAGCTTTTCAGATTTCTACCTTCATATCGTTTCAGTTTTAATTATTTACTTTTATTATAATTTATAAAATCATTGGTCTGAATATACTGAAAATTTTTAAAATCTGGTCCATCATCCTTGATTGTTTGAGAAACACTGACTTAGAATACCTACCTTCTGCTCATTAGATTCTATCAGCTTGATGTCATCAATATGGTGGACGAATATTCTAACCTATGGGATGATAAAATGATTAAATGTCCCATGGAGTAAATTATGACAGAGAACCAGAGAGATGGCCTAGCCCTTAAGTAAGATGTGTACTCTTTTTCTTGTCAGGTTAAGAGCAAGTTGCTTCTGATGCTTCCTATTTGTGGGGAAAGAGAGAAGAAGTACTCATCAGAAATATAGTTGCATACAAGGTGACAGGGACCATGTTGATCAGCTCTCACAAATAAAACAATTTGAATTATCATTTGATTACATTTAAAATACATGCTGTTATTCTCTAAAATGAATCTATATCCATTCTATCTTTGATGGCAACACTAACCTCTGTTATTCTCTCTCTGAGGAATACAGTACTGCTTTTGATTTACCGCTTTGAAAGGGAGAAGTTCCAATAGTCTACTTAGCTTTTATATCAAAATAGCCCTTAATCCATTAATCATCTGATCTTCAAAAAAGACAACTCTGACATGAGGACAAAAATGAGATTATCATTTTGGATTATCAAGAGGGCCTCTAAGGATTATCAGTTTTTACAGTAGCTAATCAATAATTCTTAAAATAAAAGTTCGTTTTTCTTTTTGCCAGTATTTGAGTGTTATAGCAAATGGCAAATCACTTGGGGAGGACTAGGAAAAATACTTACTGAACACACTTAAATGAATATTGCAAGTACTTTTTCAAAAGGACTAAGCCGTCCCTTGAATCAAGACACTGTGGAATATGAGAGCTCTCTCAAATGTGGGGTTTGGTCATGAATATCCTTGACTCTACATTGTGTTACCTCAAGTCAGTTTCCAATCATCAGACCTAAAGGTTTTATTTTGTTTTAGTTGTAAATATCAAATAGGACCCTAATAGCGTACTCATTTGATTCAACATGGTAACTATGATCAGTTAGCCTTACAAGGATGCAACAGTCAAATAATTCCGATTATTATTCTTGTTTTGCTCCTCATCAGGGTAAAATGCTCTTTTTGCATCTGATGGTTATCACTTGAATTCTGACCCTCTAGGATCGTATCACATCCACTGCAATCAAAGATTTCAATAAGAGCATCTTCCCTGGTTATCCACAATCTGCAGAGAATTTCCACAGTTACGGGCTGAACTGTATGGCCCCCAAATTTTTATGTTGAAGTGCTAACCCCTAGTACAATAGAATGTGACTCTGTTTGGAGATAGGACTTTTAAAGAGGTGATTAAGTTTAAATGAAGCTATTAGGATTGGCCCTAATCCAGTCTGACCGACATCTTTATAAGAAGAGGAAATTTGAACACACAAAGAGACAACAGGGATACACAACCTCAGGGGGGAAACCATGGGAGGTTGCCACGAGAAATGGCCATCTGCAAGCCAAGGAGAGAGGCTCAGAAGAATCCAAAGACCGTGATCTTGGACTTCCACCCTCCAACTGTGAGAAAATTAATTTCTGTTGTTTTATAAAATACTTTTATAAAAGTATTTTATAATTATTATTATAAAATTAATAATCTACTATTGCCACTGCTCCCTTTACCAATGTATTTTTCAGTTTCCATTGTGAAAGCAACTTCCTTCCTTTGAGAAGACACACTTAGGGGGAAGAGGCCAAGTGACATGAGATAAATACATTGCAATATTCTCATTAGCCTAAATCTTTACATTTCTTCCTCCACAGGTTATCTGGCAAGTCAACTTTATTTGGTATTTACCAGCACTGGGTTCAAGTCTTTGTTAACCAAGTAGAAGATAACAGTTAACTTGCCGAAGGCTGGTTCCCTGAAGCAGAATAGCCTCCTGTAAAGTTGTACAGAAAATGGCTATGCTCAAGCACATTAAGAATATTAAAATGAGTAAACTGTTCAGTTGGCATTGAAGACTATTGGCCCACACCCTCATACTGCTGCAATTGTGGGGCTTGGCCTTGTATCAGTCAGCTCAGTTTGCCAGGCGCATGCCTGTAATCCCAGCTACTCAAGAGGCTGAGGCTAAAGAATCGCTTGAACCCGGGAGGCAGAGGTTGCAGTGAGCTGAGATTGCACCACTGCACCCCAGCCTGGCAACAGAGTGAGACTCCATCTCAAAAAAAAAAGAAAAATACCATAGACTGGTTAGCTTAAACAACAGAAATTTGTTTTCTCACAGTCTAGGACCTAGATGTCTAAGATCAGGGGGCCAGTATGGTCATTTTCTGGTGAGTACTCCCTTCTTGGCTTATAGACAGCTGCCTTCTCACTATGTTTACACATAGCCCTTCCTCAGTGAGTGCTCATGGAGAAAGACAGAGTATAAGTAGTCTTATAAGGACACCAAACCTATTGGGTCAGGGCTCCAACCTTGTGATCTCTTTTACCCTGAATTACTTCCTTAGAGGTCTTATCGCCAAATGTAGACACATCATAGGTTAGGGCTTGTACAGGTTAACTGGTTGAATTTTGGAGGAATATAACAATTCAGTCCATAACAAAACCAAACTCCTTCATCACATTAAGGGAGGAGTTAGTGATCTCCTATACCTGAATGCTAAATTAGCAGCTAATGGCTATTTGCAAGTTGTTAGAATAATTCCTGTATACTTGAGCTTGCACACTGAATTCAGAATCTTTTTTACGCATAGACTTAAAAATCATCCCAAAAGAAGAATATATCTTTCTGGTCTGAAAGCAGTTACCTTGAAGGGTCACATCAGCTCTCCTTATGCAACATCCCTACCATTGCCCTTTCCCAGCTTCAGGTAGTATCCATCAACGCATAGTAGAAAGAAGAATATATCTCCTGGTCACCCCGGAGTTCTCTTCCTTTCTGGTTGAGCATACTTAGTATCCATTCCAATGGATGTTTTTCAGGTTTCTGCTGATATTTAGCAATTATTTTTATGTGTAAATCCTTTGCTTTGGATAAGACTTTATACTTGTCCCAGGACATAGTAAGATTGACTTATTCAAGATAATTGAGAAATGGTAGGGATGCTGCATAAGGAGAGCTGATGTGTCCCTTCAAGATAACTGCTCCAGGAGAAGTCATTACAAGTTGTCTAATAAATACAAGACCAGCCCCACAGCCAGGAAGAAAGGGATCTTCTGATGGCAGGGTTTGGTTGTTTAGTCTACTTGGATTCATTTTAGTCTACCCAAGTGTCCCCATTCTAAGTGTCTCAGTCTTTCCAAATTAATTAATGTTTAAACATCAACAAAAAACAATACCTGTTAAGGCCGTAAATTCAATTATGTTGTCATTTAGCAACCTACAATACCAGGTTTTAGTTATATCAGCCCTTAAGTTTAAAGAAACAAGAAATTTGATCAGAAACCACAATCTTTGTATTCTTTGTCTCTCTAGTAAGATTCTCTCACAGAAGCCCTTCCGTCTACCAAAGCCTTGCATTCTGTAGACATTTTATCCCTGGGGATGCCAGGTAATTATTTAAGGAATTCTTTTCTCTGTGTGCCATTGACTACCAGAATCCAATTTACCAGTAGTAACAAAAATACCACTGCCTTCAAATCCAATAGCCAATCCAAATTCCTATCAGTCAGAATTTTATCCAGGGGACAGACTCAGTACTTCTAACAGTTTGCAATTGAATACAGGGAATCAGATATTAACAAAGCTTTAATGAAAGCTAAAAAATCAGGAGTCAGAATGATACCGCTAGAAATATTGAAGACAGAAACATAGTGCTGAAGTTCCATCTAGGAAAAGACAAGTTGCTACCACCACCACCATCAACTTTCCCTTGATACCCACAAAGCTAGTGACTAGACTCTGAAACACCAAACTAGGGCACAGCAACTGCCTCTTGACACTCCATGACCTTGCTTGCCAGCTGAAATAGCACCAGGAATATGACCGCTGACTCACTTTCAAATTACTCTTGAGTGCATGCTACCATCAGGGCATAATTTCCTTACAGAACCCCAGCTGCAATGGATTCTTGGAAATGTATTTTTAACTTTTCAGCGTGTATAATACAGGAAGACACATAAAGGAGTAAGCACAAGACTGTTAATTGACCAAAGCCAGCAGAAATCCAACCACTGAGTTCTCCTGGTCACCCCGGAGTTCTCTTCCAACCAGCAGGATTCCTACCTTCCTCTCAGCCTCAGTTTCTGCAGAGCTACCCTAACAAGGGCATCAGTCTCAGATTTCAGGGTGTTTTACAAGTGAAGAGGTCACTGGCTTTTCTTGTTTCTCCTCTTTTCAAGTATTTCTGTCACAGCCTATTAACAGCAGCCACTTTCCAAAAAAAAGTATAGTCAATCCTTCACTGGCTCACAGGGTTGCTTTGTTTTGGCATGTTAGCAAGAAGCCTGGAGTTAAGTACTAATGTGTATTTATTTACGACAGCAAAAAAGAAAAAAAGAATGAGAATGAGGCGGTATTGTTTTCCTAGGGCTGACACAACAAAGTACCAGAAAAGGGATGGCTTAAAACAGAAGAAATGTATTTTTTCAGTTCTTCAGGGTAGAAGTCTGAAATCACAGCAGTACCATGTTAACCTCTCAAACACAAGGTAGAATGTCTCCTTGCCCTTTCCCAGCTTCAGGTAGTAGCCATCAACGCACGGCATTGCTTGGTTCAGAGTGTCACCTCTCCAATCTCTGCTTCTGCCGTCACATGACTTTCTCTCTGCGTGCTTGTGTCTCTTCTCCTCTTCTTATAAAGACACCAGTCATATTAACTTAGCACCTAAGCTAATGAACCATAACCACATCTTCACTTGATTACATCTTCAAGACCCTATTTTCAAACAAAGTCATATTCCTAGGTGCAAGAGAGTAGGACTTGAACATATCAATGCAATCCACAACAGAGGCAAAGAGGGTGAGTTTCACAAAGAGGGCCAGAATAATTAGTAATATAAACTTTCCTCAAGAATTTCAAGGAAAATGGCAGGTCATGCTCTGCCATGGCTTCAACTCTGATTGTGGGTGAGAAACTTACTTATATGCAAAATTATACAGAAAACATAGAGGTAAAGAACATCAAAATGTGAACTTACTTAAGAGATTATTTATAAGGAAAAAAATGAAATCTTCATCTAGATGTTATCACCCTTTCATGACATTAATTTTGTTTTAGCTAAATATTAAAATTCTTCTAAAATAGACTGAATAATTGTGAATATAACCATACAAAAGATATTATTAACTTTTGTTCAGATATAATTTCCAAGACTTCAAATTTAACCTCCATTTTAACCTACTAACAAAGGTACAAAGTCTATGATTCATTTAGTCACTCAGAAAATATTTCTTAAGCACCTACTATATGCCAAGTGTTTCATACTCATGATTCAAAATTTGAAAATACATGGTTTCTGCTCCAAGATACCACTTGATAGTGTAGTAGGAAGAATAAGAGAGTCAATACACAATTAGAGTGCTACACTGAAGTTCATAACAATGTGTTGTGGGATCGAAATAATAGCTAATAACCCACACTGGGATTAGAGTAATTAGGAAAATTTTCTCACCTTGAGTAAGAAATTCTAGAACTGAATCATAAAGAGTATAAAAGAGTCAGGAATGGTGTTTTAGGCAAAGGAAACACCATACGTATTTACAAAGCTGTGAAAGACAGAGCAGCACATTCTGAGAACTGCAAAAAGTTAAGTACGGCTGGATTTAAATGAGAAGTAGGGATGGGATGGTAGGGTAACAGAGTGAGGCAGGGAGCAGGTATAGTGAAAGCAAAGACCAAATTATGGAAAATCTCTATGTCAAGAGCAATGGACCATGTGGTAAGCTTAACCAGTGCTCATCAATATCTGTTTTCTCCTCCTGGACACATGACTATACTTCACATACCTTGAAGTTTAAGGGGTTTGGGAGGTATCTATATGACTAGTTCTGGTCAATGGGCTGTGAGTGTAAATGTAATATGTCACTTCTGTTCCAAAGCACAGACAAGCAGTTTGGGCATCTTCCTGTGCTCTCTACTCTTCCTGCAGCAAGCAGCAATATCCAGATGGCAGAGCCTGTGCTAGGCTGGTTTCTTGAGTGACTTGAGGCAGAATAGCTAACCCTTATACCTGAGCCACAGGGGACACGTAGAATGAGTAAGACTTAAGCCTTTGTTTTGCTGAGTTACTGAGATTATGAGTTAATTTGTTCCTGCATTATAATCTAGTATTAACCTGATAATATAGAGTGCAACTGCAAGAAAATTTAATCAGGAGAATTGCTTAGCATGATTTGTGTTTTAGAAACATTATATTAGCTGGAAGGTAGAAGGAAGACTAGTAGAGCCAAGGATAAATACAAGTAGAAAAATCCAAAGCCATAATAATAATTTAGAGTACATGAGTGCTGTCTCCCACCTTAGCCAAATTTACCTCTTTCCAATTAAATCTCAAGATACCAAACACTGGGGCCATAGTATGACAAGTGAGGTTTCCTCAGGTCCAGCCCTCTTCCAGAATTATTATTATATGTAGCAATTTTCTACCAGATTTCCTGCACTCTCACAAAGAACTTAAGACCAGTAAAATGGTCTGGATATCTGGTTAGGATAATAAACTCTGTGCTAGTAGAGAAAAGTGCATCTAACAACTTGCCCTAAATAACCGAAAACATTTTTGTGCAGCACTTTTCTAAGCATTTAGCATTTTGAAGTTCAGAACAAAAGAATCAAAGAGAAAAAGCTCTCATGTACCATGCATTTCCCAACCATCCGTAAGTGGATCAAAATTCCAACCCAGATTTCTCTGAGCATCATGTGAAACATAATGTGTTTGGGTGTTTAATGCTAACAATAAAATTGCACCACGGTGACAACCCACATAGTTACTAAGTCAGTTGGAAATAGAACATATTTGGAGATAATCCTAGTTTGGAATTTGGCCATGAGGCCACTTAGCTAGCCTAACAGTGCGTCCTTTAGTGACCTTGGGCAAGCCACCACCTTCTGTCTCCCTTTCCCTTTTCTAGCTTAACATTGAGAAAATTACTTCTCCCCTTCAGAAAGATCATGTGAGAAGTTGTAAGAGAAGCATTTATGAAGCATTTTGTATCTCTTTCATACAGGGAGCCTGAAGTTCAAAGCAGCTCTATATATGCCCAGACAGGGACCCATAATTGCACTTGGTCTACACCAAGGGATGATAATACCATGTGTTACTGTTGAGAAATGAAGGACTGGTATTAAAAATGCATAATTTAATCAAGAGAAAACCACTAATCAGTAGGAAATATGCAACCTTGATGTTATGGGACTTTTTAATGTTCGTGTTATTAGAGCTGCCGCAATTTCTCATGGATCTAATGAAATGAAAATTAATGTAAAGGAGAGGTTTTAAAAGATAAAATGAGCTCAAACATAAGGTCCTCAGGAGACTTTGGCACTCCTCTAGGGCAAATACAGAAAAGCAAAGGCAACATGACAGCAGTCAAGGCTGTCACTGTTCCTGCTCCCTGCTGAAAAGTACAAATTTGCAAGGTAAGTTTTGTACTCCTTTGGAGTTCTATAAACTATGTGGCTATTCTACTGAACCAGGGCCCAAACAGTAATAGAATATATAGGCCACTCACTAACGTGCATCAGTGTGTCATTGTCTTCTTCTATTTGGGCTGCTATAACAAATACCTTTAACTAGTTAATTAGTAAAGAACCAAAATTTACTCCTTGCAGTTCTGAAAGCTGAAAAGTCCAGTATCAAGGCACCAAAAGATTCAGTGTCTATGAGGGCTGCTCTCTGCTTCCAAGATGGTCCCTTGTTGCAGAGTCATCCACTGGTAGAACGGGTAAGCACTGTGTCTTCAGGTAGCAGAAGGGCAGAAGGGCAAAAGGAGCAAATGCTGTGTCCTTATATGGAAGAAGAGAGAAAAGCCAGGCAGCCCTCTGAAGCCCCTTTCATGAAGGCATTAATCCCATTCACTAAGGCAGGACCCTTATCACTTCCCAAAGGCCCCACCTCTTATTACCACTACAATAGGGATTAAGTTTGAACATATGAAATCCATGGGACCTAAATATTCAAACTATAGTAGTCATGTACTCTTCAACCTATGTGTGGAGTTGGCAAAATAACAAAAAATTTCAGTGATATTCTCAGGCCTGCCCATGGGTCAATGATTAGGTACAATCTTCCAAATAAGCGTTTATGAGATTCATCAGGGAGCCTCATCGGAATCCAAGGAAGTCATGAATGAGCACATGTGACAATTTTATTAGCAGTTTACTGACATAATATTTGTTTGGAGGTTTAGGGCTGACACAAGGGGTGGGGGGGGTGTATATGTGTTTATATGTGTGTGTATGTGTCTGTGTGTTTGTGTTGATAGCCTCTTTCTGTGTTTTTCTCTTTCTGTGTATGTTGCTGAGAGAGAATGCATTAACAATGTAAAAGGCAGAAAATGGGAAGAACAAAATGTTCTCCAGCTCATTCACATTAACTCATGTCTAAGCTTAATAGAGAAGGAGGCTCAAAGCAGCTGCTAAAGTAGTTTTCTTGAAAGGCTTTGTATGATATATAGCCACAGATGGCACCACTTTTGCTCCTTGGTGCCTACTTAGAATAGGGAAAACAGAATAATGTGCCCATTTCTTCATGGAACACACCTTGGTGTAACGGAGATTATAGGTAGGAATATAATCTATCAGGTCTGCCCAAGGTCATCCAGTTTTTGCCCATTGTCCCAGCATAATTATCAACAACACTATTTTTTCCTCTGAGAAGTATCTCTAGTTATAAAGAATGAATAGAATCTTTATGGGTGGAGCTTTGAAAGCTTGGAGATAGAGCAACCCGCAGCATGGGCATGAATATTCTCAAAGAGTGGCACTGATTAGCAGTGATGCTAGAAAGCAGCAACCCCAGGGCCTTTGGGAACAATGGACATCAACAGAAGCCAACAAGAGCAGATGGCAATGAGATGACTGCTCATGGGCACCTGTGTGACACTCTTCTGGCGGAGGCAGGACTGTTTATTTCAGGCCTGGATTCAAGAATTAGGAAAACCATTGGCTTCCTCCACCTAAGCACATGGTAAATAAGGCAATGCTAATGACTAATTATTTCTAAAAAATATGTTACATGACTATGTGTAACTGTGAAAGTAATCATTATAATGTTTTTAACAGCATTGCATTTTGGAAACTGGTAATAGAAAAAAATTATCTTACCAAATTTCATATTATAAAATTCTTATATTTCCTTTTCATTTTAAACCTTTGTATATTTATGCTTTGTTTTTCCAATGTTAAGGTCTTAGTGTACAAAGTATAGAAATAAAGACTCATAGTGTAGAGCAAGCAAATACTAGCTGCATAAAGACAAAATTGATTGTTTCCTAACCAAAGAAAATATGACCTGTATTGGTTAACCTTGACATAAAACAGTAATTATTTTTCATTTAAAAAATAGTTAATATCTTTGCAATTTACTCCTCATTTTCCAAATACTACTTTTTCAGTTCCCATCAAGGCTATATTTTACAATTTCTCATGTGTTTTATGCCTTATGCAGAACTTTCCCACAGTAATCCTGGGGGAAGAAGTTATCCCCATTTTATAGATGAATTTTCTAGGGCCTAGAGATGTCAAATTATATGTTCTGGGTAACACAGCAATGATATACAACTGGAAATAAAACCAGTGCTACTAAAACCTATAATGTTTGTCCTAGACTTTTTTCCTTCATGTCTTCCTCCTTCTCTCTCTCACTCTTTCTTTATGTCCATCTCCCTGGCTTCCTTTTATCTTATTCTTTTAATGATTTTAACATTTAGAAGCTATAAGGATTCTAAAGGCCTTAAACTTAGTTTTTCTTTAATATTTTTTCAGAAAATTAGAAGAAATAGAAATTTTAAAAGGGAAGTAGAGGGCAATGGTAAGAGAAGAATGGACAGGGGAGGGGAGGGAAGAGGAGGGGAGGGAAGGGAAGATTTTCTTGACCTATCTTTTGGCTCTGGTAGTCTTACCTGTACAGTAGAACTCCGTGAAACAGTTCTCTGTACTCGCTATATTCAATCTATTTCTCTCTAACCAAGTATCTCCTCTGTTCTACCATGAATACTTCTCCTGTTAAAGTCACCAAAGACCTCCACGTGAACAATTCTGAGACCTCATCTTAGCTGACCTATTGGCAGCAATTGATGCTGTTGGTCACTCTTTCTGCTCTAACCAAATACCGCATGTTCTCACTCATAGGTGGGTGTTGAACAATGAGAACACGTGGACTCAGGGAAAGGAGCATCACACACTGGGGCAGTTGGGAGGGGTAGGGGAGAGACAGCAGGGGGTGAGAGGGAGGAGAGGGTCGGGAGGGATAACATGGGGAGAAATACCAGATATAGTATGTACCTCAAGTAAAATAAATTAAAACAAACAAACAAAAAACCATTTCTTCACTTAGTTTCTGGGCCATCACATTCCCTGGTTTCCCTCTTTCCTCTCTGGATATTTTCCCTAAATCTTCTTAGCTACCTTATCATTATTTCCCCAACCTTCACATTTGGAGTATCTAACAACTTAGTTTTTCCACATTTTTGCTTTTCTATCTTCCAATTTCATAGCAATAAATACCATGTATATATTGATTACTACCAAATTGATGTCTCCATTAACAAACCCTCCTTTGAATACCAGTATGGTAAATCCAACTGTATATTAGATATTTCTACTTGCATGCCTTTTAGCCATCCCAAAGTTAACATGCCTAAAACTGAACTTTCACTATCTTCACCAAAATTTGTTCATCCGACAATTTTCCCATCTCAGTATCAGTCATCCTTGGAGTCGGCCTTGGAACAACTTGAAAACTCAGTTTCTCTCAGAAACTTCTCAGTTTCTCCTATGTCATACGCAGTCCATTAGCAAATCCTGCTAGCTGTACTTTCAAGATGTATACAGAATCCAACTAATTCTCACAGCTTCCTCCACTGCTGCCCTGGTTCATGCCACCATCACATCTTGTTCCTATGCTGTAAAAGCCTCCCGACTAGAATTTCTGCATTTCCCCTTACCTGTCTTCAATCTCTTGTCAAAACATCAAACAGAGTGATTCCTCTGTTAAAAATCTGGAGACAACAGATGCTGGAGAGGATGTGGAGAAATAGGAACACTTTTACACTGTTGGTGGGAGTGTAAATTAGTTCACCATTGTGGAAGGCAGTATGGTGATTCCTCAAGGATCTAGAAATAGAAAGTCCATTTGACCCAGCAATCCCATTACTGGATATATACCCAAAGGATAATAAATCATTCTATTATAAAGACACATGCACACATATGTTCATTATGGCACTGTTTACAATAGCAAAGACCTGGAACCAACCCAAATCCCCATCAATGATAGACTGGAAAAAGCAAATGTGGCACATATACACCATGGAATACTATGCAGCCATTAAAAACAATGAGTTCCTGTCCTTTTTAGGGACATTGATGAATCTGGAAACCATCATTCTCAGCAAACTGATAAAAGAACAGAAAATCAAACACCACATGTTCTCACCCATAGGTGGGTGTTGAACAATGACAACACGTGGACACAGGGAGGGGAGTATCACACACTGGGGCCTGTTGGGGGGACTTGGGGAGAGATAGCAGGGGGTGGGGAAGTTGGGAGGGATGATATGGGGAGAAATGCCAAATATAGGTGATGGGGGATGGAGGCAGCAAACCACCTTGCCATGTATATACCTATGCAACAATCCTGCATGATCAACACATGTAGCCCAGAACCTAAAGTATAAAAAAAAAAAAAAGCAATAGAAAAAAAAAAGAACCCTCAAATGACATTCCATCTTGCTCAAAATAAAATCCAAAGTCATCACAGAGATCTTAAACCCTGTGAAATCTGTTTCCCCTTCCTTATCTGGCTTTACCTAACCTAGTGTACTCCCACCTCCTTACACTGGCCTACTTGCTACTATTCCTCAAAGACACCAGGCACATGCCTATTTCAAGGCCTTTGCCCTTACTGGTGGTCACTCTTCCTAAAATGTTCTTCCCACAGAAATTTGCACAGCTTCCTTCCTTACTTCAGATCTTTACTCAAATGCCATCTCCTTAAGACTTCCTGACCACTCTGTGAGAAACTTGCCGACATACACACAATTTCTATCTCCCTCCCCTACTTCACTATTCTCCTTGGTGCTTTGTCACTATCTAATATATTGTATATTTTTACATTTGTCATATTTAAGGTCTGTCTCCCCAGTTAGAATACTGCATGCAGGGATCTTTGTCTACTTTGTTCACTGCTCTATCTCCAACACTAAGAATAATAATAGACACTCAGGAAGTACTGTGGAAGGTAGATGTGTTACAGTTGGCAATTAGTCAGACATGTTCATTGCAGAAGCTCCTCCCCCCTGCAACTCCAGAAATGTCAGGCAACCATCAGGTAATGGTCAGGCAGTTACTAACTGTCTCTCTAAAATAATAATTGGTTCCCAGCCAGCACCAGGGAAAGGCAGGCTCCCAAAAGCTAGAAACACCTGAAACTGGCGATCTGCAGCTTCCCAATAAGATTTCAGGATTTGGGTGAGTGGGCTCAAACATGCACATTAAGATGCAAAATGGTGGAGTTTAACTGTTACGTGGTCTTCTTCTAGAAACGACTGGTAAGAGGAAGAATGACTGAAGTGAGCATGTGCACAATTTCAGTAAACACACTGTGCATGTGCTGGCAGGCCACCAAGCAGGCAGACAACCAACCCCAATGAAGAACTGGGGAGAAGAGATGCAACCCCCAGGAAGCATGCCAATGTACAAAACCCCAAGTCAAAGTTCAAAGTGCATTTTATCTTTTAAGCCACTCGCTTAGCCCTCTTTCAAGTATACTTTCCTTCTTTTCATTCCTACTCTAAAGCTTTTTAATAAACTTTCACCACAGCTCTAAAACTTGCCTCAGTCTCTCACTCTGCCTTATGCCACTCAGTCAAATTCTTTATTCTGAAGAGGCAAGAATTGAGGTTGCTGCAGACCTATATGGATACACCGCTGCTAACAGATGGAAGGAGGGAAGAAAGAAAGGATTGCAAGATGGTTACAATATTAGTTTCCCCTCTCAATATAAAAACAGCATTTAGCTAGCTTATGATACTAAGTTGCAGGTGGCATGAGCCTACCCCATTGCTTATTGAGTAAATCTAGAGAAATAGAAGCCATCAGCATCTAAAGAAAAAGTGGCATCCTCCTAACTAAATATGCTTTTTAAATGCCCATATGAACCAATTAAAATATGAAGTGATTTCAACTTCCAAAGCTTTTTTCTTAGACCACAAACTAGAAACAGATGCCAATGCCCAAGCTATCTGCAACCTCACACCATGTTAAGCACAATGCTGGCTCTAGATAAATGTTAAATTGCTGCTATACCCCTTTTACTTCCCAAAACTAGCTTTTGATTTATCTTATTGTGGGTTTTGAACGTCTGGAATTTTCCCAAGTGAACTAAAATCCTGCCATTAGTAAAACTACTATTCATTACCTGTGTTAATTTCATCTCTCTCTCTGCATTCAATAACCCCGTCTGTTGCAATTCCAGCTGTGAGAAGGGAAAGGAGCAAGAGGCTGAGCAGACCTAACACAGAGACTCTGTGCGTGAGCAATAACTCCTTCCCAGGAAAAAGGAAATTTATAACTCACAGTGGACATGACTAGATCCACCGAAAATAACTAGGTGAAATGGAATCTTAGGGTTAGTCGCACAAATTTTTGAAGTTTTTATTTAATAATGTCAAAATATCCAGTATAATTTACTAATAAATTCATTTTTATAACTGCATTTGTTATATAATACCCTATATCATAAAAGCAGATCCTGCCTCAAAGTGCATATAACCAAAGTTTCAGCAGGAAGTGCCCAGAACCATACACCATATTTTTCAATAGGGGTTTGCAGAACTGAAAAAAAAAAAAATGGCAGGCATAATATGCCATACGGTAGATGCTCAAGAAATGTTATTTCCCTCTCTGTCCCTTCCAAGAAGAAAAAAACAAGTCTGGTCCAGCTTGTTTGCACTTTGCGACAAAGTTTTTCAGCAATTCCCTACTTGGGAGGGGACACATCAGGAATGTAGAGGAGGCCCACTACATTCCTCACCCCTGCCATCTTCTAAAGAGCTTCCTGAGGCTCTGGAAAGCTGCTGAAACTGAGCAAATCATGCATTTTCTCCTCTCTAGATTGATATGCAGGAGTGTAGTGATTTACAATGACACTTCAACAAGTTCAATTAATATCTGAAAGACAAGAATATGGTTTGTCTCAAAGTTGCCCCTACCCTAAAGGCAAGGTTGTGCAGTAAAAGAAGTCAGTGTTCTTGCAAGCTCCTCACTCTCTTTCCTCACCCCCCAGCACCGAGGAAGAATAAGCATTATATAAAGAAAAAAATAGCAATGAAAGGAAAGGTTGGGGGCGGGGGAGAGTTACAAGCAAAGAGAATGATATGAGCAAAGGCGAAGATACATGAAAATCCATGCATTTTAGAGAAACTATGAATTGCATTATTACTAGAGTATGAAATATATAAAAGAGAGTAGCAGTGGTGAAAATTATGAGATGAGTGAGAGCAGATCATGGCCCTGTGTGCTGAGATCAGGGATCTATTGCTGCACATCCCTTGAAAGGTTTTAAGCAGGAGGTTGGTGTGGTCTGATTTGTTTTTTAAAAAATTGCTTTTTTTAAATTATTGCACTTTAGGTTCTGGGGTACATGTGTAGATCATGCAGGATTGTTGCATAGGTACATACATGCCAAGGTGGTTTGCTGTCTCCATGTCACCTATATCTGGCATTTCTCCTCATGTTATCCCTCACCAGCTTCCCCGCCTCCTGCTGTCCCTCTCCAAGCCCCCAACAGACCCCAGTGTGTGATGCTCCCCTCCCTGTGTCCATGTGTTCTCACTTTTCAACACCCACCTATGAGCGAGAACATGCGGCATTTGATTTTCTGTTCTTGTGTCAGCTTGCTGAGAGTGATGGTTTCCAGATTCATCCATGTCCCTAAGAAGGACACACACTCGTCATTTTTTACGGCTGCATAGCATTCCATGGTGTATATGTGCCATATTTTCCTTGTCCAGCCTTTCATCAATGGGCATTTGGGTTGGTTCCAGGACTTTGCTATTGTAAACAGTGCCACAATGAACATATGTGTTCATGTGTCTTTATAATAGAACAATTTATTATCCTTTGGTGTATACCCAGTACTGGGATTGCTAGGTCAAATGGAATTTCTGTTTCTAGATCCTTGAGGAATCGCCCTACTGTCTTGCACAATGGTGAACTAATTTACACTCCTACCAACAGTGTAAAAGTGTTTCTATTTCTCCACATCCTCTCCAGCATCTGTTGTCTCCAGATTTTTTGATGATTGCCATTCTAACTGGAGTGAGATGGTATCTCAATGTGGTTTTGATTTGCATTTCTCTAATGACCAATGATAATGAGCATTTTTTCATATGTTTGTTGGTCTCATATATGTCTTCTTTTGAAAAGTTTCTGTTCGTCGGCTTCACCCACGTTTGAATGGGTTTGTTTTTTTTTCTTGTAAATCTGTTTTAGTTTTTTGTAGATTCTGGATATTAGCCCTTTGTCAGATGTGTAGATTGCAAAAATTTTTTCCCATTCTGTTGGTTGTCAGTTCACTCTAATGATTGTTTCTTTTACTGTACAGAAGCTCTGGAATTTAATTGGATCCCATTTGTCTATTTTGGCTTTTGTTGCCAATGCTTTTGGTGTTTTAGTCATGATGTTCTTGCCTATGCCTATGTCCTGAATGGTATTGCCTAGGTTTTCTTCTAGGGTTTTTATGGTGTTAGGTCTTCTGGTTAAGTCTTTGATCCATCTGGAGTTAATTTTAGTGTAAGGTGTCAGGAAAGGGTCCAGTTTCTGCTTTCTGCACATGGCTAGCCAGTTTTCCCAACGCCATTTATTCAACGGGGAATCCTTTCCCCATTGCTTGTTTTTGTCAGGTTTGTCAAAGATCACATGGTTGTAGATGTGTGGCATTGCCTCCTAGGCCTTTGTTCTGTTCCACTTGTCTATATCTCTGTTTTGGTACCAGTACCATGCTGTTTTGATTACTGTAGCCTTGTAATATAGTTTGAAGTCAGGTAGTGTGATGTCTTCAGCTTTGAACTTTTTGCTTAGGACTATCTTGGCTATGCAGGCTCTCTTCTGGTTCCATATGAAGTTTAAGGTGCTTTTTCCAGTTCTGTCAAGAAGGTCATTGGTAGCCTCATGGGTATTTGGAGACAAACTTGTCAAATATTTATGAGAAAAAAAAATACAAGGATTTGGTGATCAATGAGATAAAATCGGGAGAGAAAGAGGAGGGATCTAGGATTACCAATGAGCTGTCCTTGAATAATGAGACTGGTGGTCATATTTCACACACAACAAGGGCAGGTTGGAGAGGGAAAGGGAAGAATGTTATGAGTTCAATAGAAGAAGATAATTTCCAGATGTTTGTGTAGCAATGCCTTGTCTCCAAAAATAAATAAAAATAAAAAGATACATATTTTTAAATAAGGAAATATCTAGTAATATATGAATCAGAGGCATAGGAGAACAAGGTTAGAGAAAAAGATACAACAGTTATGAGCACAAAAATATGTTTACCAATTAAGGTTGTTTACTTGGTTATACTAGAAAACACAAAAAAGTGGCAGTTTTAATGGAATAGACTTTTATTTCTCTAGATCCAGAGATGGGAAACCTAGGGCTGTAATGTTGGCTATAACCTGTCATCAGGGAGCCACGCTCCCTTCTGCACCACTACCCTCAGTGCACAGCTTCCATGCTCAAGATCACCTACTGTTCTGATACATCTGTTCAAGCTCTTCTTTCCACCATGTCCATATTTCAGGAAGCTGCAAGAGGACAAGAAGGGCAAGAGAGGGTACTTCCCAGAACCTTTTAGGAGCCTCCTCTGAAATCTCACACACCACTTCTGCTTACAACTGCTTAGCAAGATCATCAACGTATGGCACACGTGAGTCTGATATAGACTGGTAAATGCAATTTTACAGCTCAGCCCATTCACTCCTTATATAAAATTGGTGAGTTTTCAATAAATAACAAAAGAGGGGCAAGTGGATATTGGTTAAACAAAAACTAATCTCTGTTACATCATGCAAATGATGGAGGAAGAACTTGAAGCATAAAAATAAAGTGGATCCAGGCAGACCCAAGAAAGATGATTTAAGGGGCAGACTAAAGGAAGGCACTGAGAAGGAAAAATATTAAAGGGAGGGGAAGAACCCAGGGGAGAATAGTACCTTATACACAGTCTTCCAAATACTGATTCATTAAACCTTCTGTAGTTGAATTTATATTACATTCTCAAGAATTAAACTGATGCTTCTGGGTTATTTTTAAATTGATTATTCAGATTTCTAGCTTTAATTTTTGTATTACATACTTATTTATGCCTGATATCTGTGATCATGATATCTGTGGTCATTTGGCTTCTTCCAAATAGGCACCTTTGGAAACTGTATTAGTTCCTTCAAGCCATCAAAATATGCTGGAGCAGCAGGTTTCTAACAGTATCTTCACTTTCGGATACTGAAATAATATATGACTCATTCAAAAGCATTAGGTTAATGAGAACATTAAAAGTAACAATGGATGTCAAGCCAAACTGCAAAGCCAGAGCAGAAACAAAATTCTACCGATATCCCTTAATAAAATAAACAGTTCTTTTGTCTTTTAAGCAAAATTCTGATATTGAAACCATATTTTTCTCATTCGCTGGTACTTCCTATGGAAAAAAAAAAATCAGCCCTAAGACATTTAAAAGAGAACTGTACTCCAGAGCCAAGTATCTCCTCCACTAATGGGAATGAGAAATGAAACAGGAAAGAGGAAAAGATATCATTAGTCACAGTATACTGGTTTATACTCTCTAGATAGAAAAAAAGAAATTAACAAGCCTGTCAGAAAAAGGAAAACTGGGGC
Source organism: Sapajus apella (assembly GCF_009761245.1). Taxonomy (NCBI): domain Eukaryota; kingdom Metazoa; phylum Chordata; class Mammalia; order Primates; family Cebidae; genus Sapajus; species Sapajus apella. Next base: position 2,795,580 of record NW_022437048.1, read on the forward strand.
TAAATGTAGGCCAGAAAAGAGAAAAGAGACTCGCAATCATCGTTGTCTACCAAAAGGCAGAATGAATGAATTTTCAAAGTATGGTATAGCATTCCTTAAATGGTCATATAACAGTTATCTAGTACTGTTAAGGAATAGTGCCTTCCAGTTAATTCAAAGCCCTATGTGTTAATAAGAGCCTTACCCTGCTATAGTATAATAAGTTGGCAAAGTATTTAAAATTCTATATGACATTTAAGTCACCTGAAGTTATTAGAAAGATGATATTACATAATCACGTTTTACAAATAGAAAAGCAGATTCAAAAGGCTATCCTTATCTGTCACATGAAAGGAGTGCTGTGGTCTGAATACTTTTGTCCCCGCCAAACTCATGTTGAAACTTAATCCCCCATGCAACAGTGTTAGGAGATGGGATGTACTAGGAGGTGTTGAGGTCATGTGGCTCCACTCTCATGAATGGATTAATGCTGCTATAAAAAAAGGGACTTGTGGGGGCCGGGCACGGTGGCTCAAGCCTGTAATCCCAGTACTTTGGGAGGCCAAGGTAGGTGGATCACGAGGTCAAGAGATTGAGACCATCCTGGCCAACATGGTGAAACCCTGTCTCTACTAAAAATACAAAACATTAGCTGGGCATGGTGGTGCGTGCCTGTAATCCCAGCTACTCAGGAGGCTGAGGCAGGAGAATTGCTTGAACCCAGCAGGCGGAGGTTGCGGTGAGCCGAGATCGCGCCACTGCACTCTAGCCTGGGCGACAGAGGAATGCTCCGCCTCAAAAAAAAAAAATCAGGTATGATTTCAGAATAAAATTAATATCCAAATGCTACAAAACTGTAGGGAAAAGGCCTGGTATATAGAGGGTGACCAACAACTATCATTACATGACAGGAAAAATGGAGGTGGAGAGAGAGGAAGGTAGGGGGAAGATGGAAGACAGAGAGGTAAAAAGAAAGAAAAGGAGGGCTGACTCCTGTTCTCCAGAGACAGAGGATGGCCATAGCCAATCTTTGTCTTTCTTGCTTATTCCAAACCTCACCTTTTCCAGCTTCTCCACTTTCCCACTCCCACCACGCATACACACACACACACACACACACACACACACACACACACACACACACA
>NW_022437048.1:2796713-2898625 GCF_009761245.1 Sapajus apella
ACACACACACACACACACACACACACACACACACACACACACACACACACTTCAGAAAGTCTTTTCTTAAATTCATGAGATCCATCCCAAACTTAATCCTGAGTATGTAAACCACCTTTGTACAAGCCATTCAAGTTTCTACCTTTGTACTTGAATTGCTCTGCCAAAACTAACTTCCTCTGCAGCAAAGATCCAAATCCATCTCTCCAACAAGCAGCCCTGACTTAACAATGGCCCATTTAAACAAATGGCTATCATCACCCTCGTCCTACCCTGTACTTTACTGGAACATAAAAACCATCCAGAAAACACTTACATGCTCATAGAGAACCTATTGGCTTGGAAGAGAGGATAGAAAGAAGTTATAAAAAGGTAGAGCTTTAGTGATTTTCATCCTGAGATCAGATACCTAGGTGAGGTTAAGGCCTAAGCCAGCCTTCTTATGTCCAGCATTGTTACTAAACTGGCCAATTTGCTTATATTCTTACCTTGCTCCTTTGCCTAAAATTCTATAAATAAGATTTTCATCTGGGTTATCTGGGTTATCAAGCATTCTTACCAATCCAAATGCTTCCCAAAAGATTAACGGGCTTTCTTTCCATCGTGAACACATTTGTTTTGAATTAAGTCAATCAGATGGCTTTCCTACTAACTTCTGGAAAGTATCTGAATTAAAGAGAGTTTTGATTCTGGGGAAAATATGAAGACAATTTAGAGACATTGAGAACAGTTTTATTGATGTGTCTGTTCATTTATTCAGACTTATTAAATGCTTCTAGATGTCAGGCCCTGTTCCAGGCAGGAGCACTTAGTGGCTAAGGTGGTCATAGGAGTTGGGAGGTGGCGGTGTTTAATATGCCACAATGAAGGGCTGAGGGTAGAAGGAGAACAGCAGAATCTCTAATGAGAATTCTTGGAAGGTCAAAAATATATTAAATTGAGGCAGAAAAATATAGAAGGGTAACAGTCACAACTTTCATCTACTTGAAAAGTTTGTCTCATATTTTCCTATACCAAGAAAGAAAAAAATACATTTTTCTTCCTTCCCTGAATAACCCACTATTTCCAGGATACAAAACATAATAGAAATAGTTTTATAATTTACCCATCTTCTTGGTCTTATGATAAGAATTTATTCTGGGTAGGAGAGAGCAATTTGCTATTGATTTTATATCCTTTTAAGGTGTTTTAAATTTACTTCTATTTAAAACAACCCTACAGTTATACTACCCCAAAACCATTATAATCATGAATTCGTCCTGATACCTGTATTGGTAATGACCTCAGAAATTATTTAAGGAAGCTGTATCTCAAATGCCAAAACACTCTAGAGTCCCATTCATAAATTATTACACTTATTATGTTGGGGTTTTTTTACTGACTCGTTCTCAGGTGTCACTTCTTGTGCTCTACCTCTGGCCCTTCTTATGCACCTATCTCTAGCCCCCCTCTTGTCTAACTTGCTATTCCATTTCACATAATCAAAACTGTGTGTGAAACAAGAGTGAATGGGACCCAGCGCTGTGGCTTATGTCTGTAATCCCAGCACTTTCAGTGGCTGAGGCGTGCAGATCACCTGAGGCCAGGTGTTCAAGACCAGGCTGGGTAACATGGTAAAACCCCATTTCTAGATAGATAGATAGATAGATAGATAGATAGATAGATAGATAGATAGAGGGAGAGAGAGTAAATAGAAAGCCATTTATTTTAATATTTAGAGGTTTTCATAAATAACTTTTCTGCTATGATCTGGGTAACAGGATTTCAAGTAAATTACCTGCAATTAAAGAGAAATTATAATGTTTCCAGGTTTGGGGGTTCAGGGAACCCTCAGCTCCCCTGAGAGGACATTTCTCCAGGTTCTTGGTCTATCGCTCACCCAAGAATGGAAGAGGAGATCATGGCACAATGCACTGGTAAAATAAATACCAGACTCAAAAGTTTGCAGAAAGTGATTTATTTAGGTAGAGAGAGAGAAAGAAACAGCTCACTCTCACGCTGAGAAGAAGGAAAAGCCGTAGGAAGGGTTTCCAGAGGGGGAAAACAGGAGAAGGAAAGCTGCTCTCACACTGAGAGAATCCAGAAAGATGGAATTCAGGAGAGAAAAGCAGCTTCCACACTGAGGGGAAGAGAGAGAGAGAGTGAGAGAAAGAGAGAGAGAGAGATGGAGTTTAAGAGAGGAAAGACAGCTTCCACAGGAGAGTGTGGAAGGGGACCCCAGAAGGGAAAATCTGCTCGGATGAGGGAGAGAGGGACTTTTAACCTGGGAGGAATTCCCTCCTTCTCCAAGCACCCTGGCCAATAAAAATAGTTCCCTTATACTTCTCCTGGTGTGATTGACCTTTGGGTCTTCCCGCGCGCACGGAAATTTAAAACAGAGACTGGATGGAGTGAGATGGGAGTGGGGCATGAAGCTGGGAAGATTTTGCCCTTGAAACTACGCCCTCTGATGGACCTGGAAAGAGAACACACTCCCTCAGTAATGCTGCAATTTACCATAATGTGATCAGAAGAAAACCTCACAATGAACAACAAATAGCGACCAAGATATAGTTTTCTTTTTTAAATAACCTCTTACTTGCATCTACCTTTGCTGTAGTCTCAGTTTCATATTCATGAATGACAGGGACCTATAGGAACAGGCATCCATGGTTAGGTCAAAGGACAAAATACAGTCTTCCACTTATGGGTGGAAAAAGCCAATACTTATGCCAGGTGTTATATTTGAGATATGCAGAGAAAAGTTTTATTTCCCTAAAATACATTTCTTACCTACTAGTTAATTCTTTGAACAAAACCCTGGCTTAAAGCCTCTTATTCTTGTTATTAGGCAAATATTCTTGGAATGCTTCTGTTTTTCAAATTAAAGAGTACAATAGTCTCTTTAGCAGTCACCTTAGCAATGCAAATGCATCCCAAAAGGTAATAAGCTTTCAGTCATAAGGATAGTCATTTTGAATTAGCTCAATCAGATAGCTTTTCTACTAACTTCTGGAAAGCCTTTGAATTAAAGCAATTTTTCATTCTATGGGATACATATTTTTCAATAAATAATTGAATACTTCCTCCTGTGTGAGAATTCTGTAAACTGTCTACCAAATCCTTCACCCCATCTTACACAGAAAAAAATAAAATTGCAGCAAACCTTGTGGCTACCTAGGTAGACTGCATTTACCACTGGCTAGAGAGAATACCTGTCTTGTAGTTGAGTGTGGCTATGTGACATGGTTAATGGAAATGATATTCTCTTTCCCCACTAATGTCTTAAGACAGCAGGAGTACCTTCTCCACACTTTCTTCCCTCTTCTTTCAGAAAGCAAACAAGACATAGTGGTGACCTACCCTATATAAAACCATACCCTAGGGGATGAAGAAAAGCAAGGCAGAAAATACTTGGGTTCCTGAATGTCCTTGTGGAGTCAAGCTACCTAGAAAACCAGCTACTCGACAGCCTTACATGGAAATGAAGTAAACATCTATCTCATTTGGTCTATTGTATTTTAAGGTCTCTTTATAGCAGCAGCTTAAATTTATTCCAGTATACACAGAAGCTCTTACATGCCCCTCTGCCAAATGAAGGAAATTCCTGATTCTCAAAAATTATTGATGTGTAAGTTTTAAGAAAGTATGACTGCCTGGATCATCTTTGTTTCATTTTCTTGTGGAAGTCTTTGATACCAAGAAACTCCTCTACCTTTGCCCTGAGCCCAAACAACCTCTCAGAGGCAGCTATGTGGTTTGATCCTTTCTCTTCTGTTGCTTTAGCTTCTCCCTAACTCCTTCTCCTCAGCATGTATACATCCTAACACAATATCAAAACTAATCCTCTCTCAACTCCATGGCCTCCACCATCTGCAACTCTCTCTTTCTTCTTCCTTTCATTGCCAAACTTCTTCACAATATTGTTTAAATTCTCTTTGCTTCTCCAGCCTCTACTCAAGCATGTTATCCAACTTCTGGCCCCACCACCATCTTGAGGCTACATTGTTATTACCTTGCTTTTATGGCCATGCCCTCTCTTGAATGCTTTACCTCGCCATCTGTCCTAGCGAAGTTGTGAGAAGAGGCCACAGCCCTCCAGAACCCAGAATGGTATATCCACCAACAGCTTTCACCGTGCACCTAGAAAAGCAGCAGGCACTCAACACCAAGGCATCCAAAGGGGGCTGTACCCTGCATAACCACAAGGATGGAGCTACCCATGGCTGTGGAGGCCCACCTCTTGCATTACTGTTAGCTACATGTGAGACATGGAGAGAAAGAAGACTATTCTGGAGCTTTGAGAATTAATGACTACCCTATTGGATATTGGACTCACGTGGGACCTGTAGCCCCTTTGTGTTGGCCAATTTCTCCCATTTGGAATGGGGGCATTTATCCAATGCCTGTACCCTCATTGTATCTTGGAAGTAACTAACATACTTTTAATTTTTCAGGCTCATAGGTGAAAGGCATGTGCCTTGTCTCAGATGAGACTTTGGACTCGGACTTTTGAGTTAATGTTGGAATGAGTTAAGACTTTGGGATACTGTTGGAAATACATGATTGGTTTTGAAATATATAAAGGACATGAGATTTGGGAGGGGCTTGGGGCAGAACAATATGGTTTGGTTCTGTGTCCCAAACCCCAAATCTCATCTCCAATTTAATCCCCGTAAGTTGAGGGAGGGACCTGTAATTCCCACTTATCAAGGGAGGGATGCAATTGGATCATAGGGGAGGTTTCCCCCATGCTGTTCTCATGACAGTGAGTGACTTCTCATGAGATCTGGTTTTATAAGTGTTTAGCAGTTTCTCCTTCACTCTTCTCTCTCCCTCCTGCCACCATGGTTTAAGACATGCCTTGCTTCCCCTTAACCTTCAGCCATGATTATAAGTTTCCTGAGGCCATTTCAGCCATGTAGAATTGTGAGTCAATGATAACTCTTTCCTTTATAAATTACCCAGTCTTTATAGCAGTGTAAAAACAGACTAATCCATTGTTTGAATTGTAAATTCATTTCACACTAAAAAGCAGCTAAGCCCTTCATTTTAGCTTATAGCCTATAAGTAAGACAGCCTTGTTTTTATATCATACCTTGTGCTAGAATCCTAACACTTTAAAGACTCAATATCAGAAGCTAACTTCCTTCTTCCTTCTGCCTTCTCTCTTCCTTCTCCCATCGTGTACCCAATTACTAACCAAATCTGAATAACTCATCTATCATTACGTTTCTCATATCTCCTCTTCTTTTTCATTCATGTTGCCATTGCATTAGTTGAGGCCATCATCAGCTCATACCACCAAGAGATCTGTCTGTCTCTCCCATTTCTTTTCTCCAATTCAACTTCTCACTGCCAAGAAAGTGAGTGATACAAAAACCATAAAACACTCTAAAATCTTGTCATGTGGTGAAGATGTCAAATAGACAGTGTACATTCACGAGAAACAAATTATGTGAGGTAATAAATACAGGCAAGAACTGCAATGGGAAATCAGAGAAAAAGGACATCACCTCCAGTTCAGGCAGTCTGGGAATACTTCACGGAAAGCATGATTGATCAAAGCCTGGCTTTTATTCATAATTTATTCACTCACAAGTGTTCATCCAACCAATATTTACTAAGCGTCCACTTTGGGCAAAGCATTGTTCTGGCCATTAAGACAGACCAATGCTTTGCTCAACAGCAGTGAAAAAAAAAAAAAGTTGAGACTCCCAATTCTTATAGAGCTCACAATTCTAGTAGAAGACAAACAACAAAAAATATAAAAAAATATGTAAGTAAAATACATAGTATATTAGACGATAATAAATGCCATAAAGAAAAATAAAGCAAGGAAGGGAATAGGAAATGAGGAGTGTCAAAAGCATGATTAAAAAAGTACTTACTGAGGGGCAACAGTTAATCAGCTAAAGTATGGGTCAGGAAACTATGGTAAATCCAGCCCATCACCTGCTCATATATGGCCAGTAAGTAAAAATAGATTTTAGGTATATTGAGATGGGAGTCTTGCTCCGTTGCCCAGGCTGGAGTGCAGAGGCATAGTCTTGGCTCACTGCAACCTCTGCATCCCAGGTTTAAGTGATTCTCTTGCCTCAGCCTCCCGAGTAGCCAGAATTACAGGTGCCCGGCACCACACCTGGCTAATTTTCTTTTTTTTATTTCTAATAGAGACAGGGTTTTACCATATTGGTCAGGCTGGTCTTGAACTCCTTAACCTCAGGTGATCCACCTGCCTTGGCCTCCCAAAGTGCTGGGATTACAGGCATGAGCCACTGCGCCTGGCTGACTTTATATTTTTTAATGGTTGAAAAATTAAAAGATAAATAATAATTCATGACATGTAAAAATTATAAGAAATTCAACTTTTAGTATTCATAAAGTTTTATTGGAACACAGCTGTATGCATTCATTTATGTATTGTCTATGGCTGCCTTTGTGCCACAGAAACAGAGGTGAGAAACAGTGACAGAGACTTTATGACTACAAACCAACAAATATTTGCCATCTGGCCTTTTTTATAGTAGTGTGCTGATGTTGAGTTAAAGAAAGTATGAGAGAGAGAGAGAGAGAGAGAGAGAGAGAGAGAGAGAGAGAGAGAAATGTATGTGGTTTTCTGGGAATGCAGCATTCCAGGCAGTTGGAGCAGTAATACCAAGAGCTTGAAACGAGAATATGCCTGGCATGTTTTAATCTCAGCAAGGAGGCTGACATGGCTGGAGTGAAAGGAGTAAGGGAAGACTAATAGCACATGAGGTCAGAGGAGTGACAGAGGCCAAGATCAATATCAGCTTCACTGGCCATTTTAAAAACTCAGCTTGTATTCCAGGTAAAAATAGAAAACCACTGGAGAATTTTGAGCAGAGGACTGGCATGATCCAAATTCAATGTTAAAAGGAACACTGTGGCTAATGTGCCTGAACAAAGATTGCAGGGATAGATAATGGAAGAGGAAGATGGGTTAGGAGGCCACTGAAATAATTCTCATGAAATAATGCTTTTTTGAACCAGGAAAGTTACAGTGGAAGTGGTGGGAATTGGTCAGCTTCTAGCTATATTTTAAGGTAAAGCTGACAAGATAAGAAAGAAAAAAACCAAGATGCCTCCAAATTTTTTGGCATGAATACATGGAGGATGGAATTGCTGTATGTGAAGACGGGGAAGAGTGTTCATATAGCAGGTTTCAAGAAAAAGTTGGTTACAATTGTATACACATTAATTTTGACATGTTCCCTCTTATAAATATCAGTGAAGATGTCAAATAGGTGGTCAGAATATAAATCTTGGAATTCAGAAAAAACGATCTAGACTGGAAATAAAAGTTTGGAAGTCATCAACGTAGAGATGATATTTAAAGCAATGAAATCAGATGAACAAGAATAGACAGAGAAGGAAAGAGCGCAAGGGCTGATACCTAAATTATGAGACATAAAGAGGTCATAGAGAAGCAGAGGAATTGACAAAGGAAACTAAGAAGGAGTAAAAAAGAAGCTGAACACCAGGAAAATGAGGTGCCTTAAAACCAAGAGAAGGAGGTGCTTTGACATAACCCATGTCGAATGTCCCTGATAAGTGCAGAATGATGCATTGATTTATGCATTTAGCAACAGGGAGGTCTTTAATGGCTTTGTCTAGAATAATTTTTGTAGGGGAGAACTAATTAGTGTGGTATTAAGAGAGAATAAGAGAGAAGAATTGAAGAGAAAAACAAATATACCCAACTCTATCAAGGAATTTTGCAGAAATGGGAGCCATTAGGGACAGAGTTTGGATAAAAAGAAAGCAGAGAAATAGTCTAGTTGGCAGAAGTAGCCAGAGTCTCATCTCTTTTTTAATTGCACAGATTATCTTCTTTTAAATATTATTTTGCTATAAATTGTTCGTTTTTCTTATCTTCTTTATACATTGCTTCCTTACCAAATCTGTTTGGGATAGGTCCCCAAACAAACAGTGGCCACCATAACCAAAAAAAAATATATATATATATATATGTATGTATACACACACACACACACAATTTGTGTGCATGGATACATATATACTTATGTATATGTGTGTTCATATATAAAACATATATGTATATGTATATGGCAGTTCACCTTTTTATGACAATTACTTTTGTCTCTGCATGAATTCTGAAGGAATCTCTCCCTATCTTTGTCTCTCTCTCTAGATATATATTTTTTTACATGTGTGTAAATATGTGTATATATATATGTATGTATTCACATTTATACATCACATGTATAAAACATATATTCATATATATGCATGGGTGTATGTGTATGGGTGTGGAGAGAGAGAGATTTGAGATTGAGAGAAAGGTTCCTTCAGGATCCATTTAAGACATGAATGCTGAATGTGATGCTCAAAAAAAAAAAAAAAAACAAGACGGATTGTTTCTCAAAATAAAAGTGTCCATTGGTCTGTGACGAGATACTTATTGCCCACCTAGGTGTCCAGCAGTGTACTAGACCCTGGAAATTCAGAGATGAGCAAGACAGACCCACCCTCATTCTATCCTCTGGGATGACCTAACAAATACTCAAAATAATAGGGTGTTCCATCACTGAGGTAAGCTAGAGCTGTGTGTCTCAACTCTGGGAAAGATTTTATCTCCTATGAGATATCTGATCATTTCTGGGGATATCTTTGTGGTCCTGATTTGAAGGATGCTACTAGATGTGCAGAAATTCTGCTAAACATTCTATAATATGTATCTCAGTCCCATACAACAGAGGTTTCTTGTCCAAAATGTCAATAGCATTGAGGTTGAGAAACCCTAAGCAACAGGATATAGAGAGAGCCATATTCCCTGAGCTTACTATTATGTAATATTACTTCACCATCTTTCTGTATTAATTCAAAAACTGTGTTTTAAAGAGGATAATAAGCAGAATAGACAGTAGAAAATAAAACAGTATCTATTTGGAACAGGATGCTAGGGACCTATTATGAGTGTTTTGAATCCTGACCAAAAGACCTACTACTAATTTGTTGACAATATTGATAGATGACAGTTAATGAACAGGAGAAATTTCTAAGGCAAACTTTATATGCTTTAAAATTTTACCAAACCTTGAGAGAAATTGTCTCTTAGATGGGCTGTTCTCTGCAAAGCAAGGATCTCTCCACAAGGAACAATGTCAATTATCTACCAGAATTTTGGATTCTGATGGCTCAACTCACTGTAGAGATTTGGATTAAGGTTAGAACACATATAAGGCCTGCATGCAGCAGCGTCAATCTGGGCAACATAAATGAATGGAAAGTTACTCATCCAGCTTCATGAGAAAACAATCAATCTTCTCTGTTCCTAAACCAAGCTCTTACAGATATAGATGGCTAATGCCATTCTGTATGTCAAAAAAAAAAAAAAAGAAAGAAACACAGCTTTCAATTTTCTAAGGTAGATGAAGTCATTCTCTACTCTTCTTCACCGACCAAGGAATGGCAGAAATGGAACTCTACATGGCTTAATCGAAACAGGAAATTGATTCACATAAATGGTAAAACCTAAAACTTCAGAGAATAATCTCTGGGTGAATCTAAAACCCCAAATAACATTCTCTAAGAGGGCTTTGTCTCTTTCTAGCCATGCTTGTTCTTCCCAGTCTCTTTTTTTCCTACTTTATCCACACTTTTCCATGTGGTGAGGAAGATGGTGGCAAAAAAATTCAGGCTATCTTCAGTCAAATTAATTTTACTCAATATAGTATAAAATTTATAAATCTCAACTAACAAAGAGGTATTTAATTTTTACTCACCTGTACAAATAAATTTTTTTGTAAACCCTAAGTGTTTTACTGCTTAAACACTTGTACTTCTATCAAATTATCGGTATCTCTTTTAAATATCCTTTATGAGGCTCACCGACCCATGACAAATGTGATTCCCTTGCCCCTGATGACAGTGGAAATGCCTCTTTCTTACCTGAGTGTTAGGAAGGCCTTCCTACCCCGCTGATCACAAAGCAAACTTTGGAGGCATCCTGAGTTTTACTCTATTGTAAAAATGCCTATAAGTGTGATGTGTTAGGAAGCCTGGATGTCGTGGTCCCACAACTAAATGTCAAATTCTCATTTTCTTTCTTCCTGCCATGCAATTATCATGAATGCCCATGTCTTTATTGTCTTTAAATTCTGAATCTATAAACTTGTTTCCATGGCAATGACCACAGGAATCTCTAAATTTACATTTTTTCCAGGTTGGCAATCCCAAAAGAAAGTCATCTCTCCTAATTTCCATATAGCAATCCCTCAAAATAATCTAATTTTCCAGAATCACTCCTGGACCAATCACTAGCTAAAGGATAGTAGTCTTGATTATGTCCCAACACTATAGGATTAGGGCCCTATAACTGTCAGCCCTTCCACCACCACAGGAGTGATACTGAACAGACAAAATCAAAATATGCTCGCCATAATCCTCAAATTGTTCACTGATGGGAATAAAACCAGACAGTATGCCTTTCTTATTGACAACAAAAATAATAAGGATATTTTGGTTTGCATTACTTCCCACTTTGGGAAAACTTCAATACTACGGGAAGAGCCCTCTTTTTTTTAGTATTTTACAACTGAAAAAGATCCTAGAAAATCTAGTCCAACCCTCACATTACACTTGAGGAAACAGTGAACCAGAGAATTGAATTGGCGTGATTCCGAGTGAAGCTAGAACCACGCTAATGTCCCTGGACTCCTAGACCATTGAGCTTTACTCTATACCAGCCTGTTTCTCAAATGAAGATAACAACTAAATGATCATTTCCATCATGACAGGGCATATAAAATGTGTATAATGGTAAATGATTTAATTATTCTTTAGCATACATCTTAATGCCGAATATCAATTTCTTGGCAACCTGAAGGTGCTAACTACCATGATCATAAATAATTAACAAAATATCAGAAGAAATCATATTTTTAACTCATAAAAAATACTATAAATACACCTTAACTTTAAAATGCAAATCAAATGCAACACTATCTGCATGTAATAAGTCTTTTTGTTTTTCATTGCAGACTGTGGCACTGTACTACTCAAGGGAGCATTTTTCACATTTGGATGGAATTGTGTAATCTGTGCCCCTGCTGGTAACTTCCATCTTTTTCTTTTTTTTTTTTTTAATTTTTTATTATACTTTAAGTTCTGGGATACATGTGCAGAACATACAGGTTTGTTACATAGGTAACATGTAACAAACATGTGCCATGGTGGTTTGCTGCACCCATCAACCTGTCACCTACATTAGGTATTTCTCCTAATCCTATCCCTCCCCAAGATCCCCACTCCCAACAGGCCCTGGTGTGTGATGTTCCCCTCCCTGTGTCCATGTTCTCATTGTTCAATTCCCACTGATGTGTGAGAACATGCAGTGTTTGGTTTTCTGTTCCTGTGTTAGTTTGCTGAGAATGATGGTTTCCAGCTTCATCCATGTCCCTGCAAAGGACATGAACTCATCCCTTTTTGCTGCTGCATAGTATTCCATGGGGTACATGTGCCACATTTTTTTATCCAGTCTATCACTGATGGGCATTTGGGTTGGTTCCAAATCTTTGCTATTGTGAATAGTGCTGCAATAAATGTCCATGTTGCATGTGTCTTTATAGAATGATTTATAATCCTTTGGATATACCCAGTAATGGGATTGCTGGGTCAAATGACATTTCTGGTTCTAAATCCTTAAGGAATGATCATGCTGTCTTCCACAACGGTTAAACTAATTTATACTCCTACCAACAGTGTAAAAGCATTCCTATTTCTCCACATCCTCTCCAGCTTCTGTTTCCTGACTTTTTAATAATTACCATTCTAACTGGCATGAGATGGTATCTCATTGCAGTTTTGATTTGTATGCAGTAAGTTTTTAAAGATCCTTGAAATTGAAAATGTATTACAAATCAGTTGCTAGTTTAACTCATTTATACTGAAAGCACCAGCAAAATTATTGTTAAAACGCCACTATATATATTTTTAGAAGATAGACAAAATTCAAAATATTATAGCATGATGTAAGAAGAGAAAGAAAAATGTCATGAAAATTCAGAAACAGCCAGCTCAGCTTACCAGATGAATAAGGCCAGGGAAGATACACCTTATTATTTAGGTAATTATATAATTTTTTCTATCTTTTTTTTTTCTTTTTTGAGACAGAGTCTCACTCTGTTACCCAGGCTGGAGTGCATAGTCTTGACTCACTGCAACCTCTACCTCCCAGGCTCAAGCAATCTTTCCATCTAAGCTTCCCAAGAAGCTAGGACCACAGATACATGCTACCAGGCCCAGCTAGGTTTTTGTATTTTTGGTAGAGACAGGGTTTCACCATGTTGCCCAGGCTAGTCTCTAATTCCTAAGCTCAAGGGATCCACCAGCCTCAGCCTCCCAGAGTGCTGAGATTACAGGCATGAGCCACTGTGCCTAGCTTTTCTAGCTTTTTATTAGTAAGTTACTGCTTATTGCCCCTCTCAACTTATTTTATAACCAAGAAATCAAAGCTAAATAGAGGCAGGCTGATATTCAGCAGCTCCCATCCAGATTAGCAGTACTGGGTATTCACAGTATCTGTTCTAAATGGTTGATTTCAGTGCTATACCAGCTTGATGATTAATTTTATGTGTCAACTTGAGTGAGCTAAGGGATGCCCTGATAGCTGTTACATTATTTCTGTGTATGTCTGTGAGAACGTTTCTGGAAGAGATTAGCATTTGAATCAATAGTCTGAGTAAAGAAGATCCATCCTCACCAATGTAGGCAGGCATCATACAATCTGTTAAGGGCCCAAATTGAATAGAAAGGCAGAGGAAAGGCTGATCCTCTCTGTCATATTGATCTGGGATATCCCTCTTCTCCTTGGATCTTCTGGTTCTTAGGTCTTTGGATTCCAGGTCTTATATCAACTCTCTCCTATCCCCCACCCCTTCTTGGGCCTTCAGATTCAGACTAAATTGCACCACTGGCTTTCCTGATTCTTCAGCTTGTAGATGGCATATCATTGAGAAGCTCAACCTCCATAAGCACATGAGTCAAGTCACAAAATAAACCTCCCCTTATCTATCTATCTATCTATCTATCTATCTATCTATCATCATCTATCTATCTATCCTATTGATTCTGTTTCTCTAGAGAACTCTGGTTGTGGTATATTGTGTTAGTGCTTCCTAATTCACTGGGCATTAAGTATTTTTAGATCAATTTGTACACAGACATGAGTTAAAATACTAAGATAATTAATATCAAAGAACAGAATTAAAGGACATCTGGCCTTCACCAAAAGTGAGATGTTGCCTCCTGTTCTCCATTCTGAATGAGTCTCCTGATTGTTCCTTCTCATGCTCTGAGATATTAAGCTGTCTTTACTTCTCAATCCCCTCACAAACACTGTCACAGATAAAAATATGAAGTTTAGTCAGAACAAGGTATAAACAACTGGTAACAATTAATGTTTCACACCTCCCAAGGTATCCTGCTTGTGAGCCAAAGCTCATCCAACACAACAGGTATACTGTGTTATTTATTGATAAATGTTTACTGAATGAAGATATCTACTGAATGAAGAATAAATGAACAACCTGTAGGAGAATCATTTTGGAAAACAGCAGCCCTTTCCAATGTCTTCAAAATTATAAACATGAGAGCTACCTACTCAATCTATATGAAAAGCCAATTTCAACCAAAATCTCTTCTCACAAATTCTGTGAGGCTGCACCAAAATGAAAAAAAAAAAAAAGTATGGCTAATCTCCTTCCATAAAGTATTTAGCTATGAAACTGCACTTAGAAAACCTAAACCTCAGAGGAAGGCTTCACGTATCTGGCTCCCTATCTCGAGAATAACTCTTTAGCAATATGGCCAGAATAGCCATGGATTTATTTCTTATATTTGTTGTTTTTCCCAGTTCTCAACCCGATTCTCAATCTGATTCAAATATTGTTTGAACCCCATATGCCAGAAGTGTATTTAATACAGTCTCTTCAGTGTGACTCACAAACAAGAGCTGCACTAGGTCAGGACAGCTAATGCTGCATCAGGAACATGAGCTAGCAAGAACCGTAGGAGGGTGGGGCACAGGAGAGTGGAGGCTGAGTGTGGAGGCAAAGGGCTGGGAAAGCAGTTTGGATCTTGGCTGGTAGAAGCTACAGAGGCCAATTTTCCTGCCTGTGAGGACAGACTGTCCTCCAGAGGAAAGCATGAGCTATTTTACAGCTGTTTGAGCACCTTTTGAAATCCCCACTGCAATACCCAAGATGACCTACTATCACTCTTTGTCCCTCTTGTCCTGCTTAATATCTCTTGGTTAGCACTCCTCATCTGCTGCTTCTTCATTGTCTATCTCCTTCCATAAGAATATAAACTACATAAGAACAGGGACTGTTTTGTTCACTGCTCTATACCCAGTGCTTGGAACACAAAAAGTACTTGGTCACAAAAAAATAGCTGAAATGAACAGAAAATGCATTAACTATGGCACTGAGGCAGTGTTCTGATTCTTGGGTTCATCATTGTCACCATCAGATATAAAGTAATCAGGTTCTTACAAAACTAAATATACTCTTACCATATGATCCAGCAATCGCACTCTTTGGTATTTACCCAAAGGAGCTGAGAACTTGTGTCCACACAAAAACCCACACAAAGATGTTTATAGCAACTTTATTCATAATTTGCCAACACTTGGAAGCAACCAAGATGTCCTTGAGCAGCTGAGTGGATAAATTGTGATACATCGAGACAATGCAATATTATTTAATGCTAAAAAGAAATGAACCATCAAGCCATGAAAAAAAAAGGAGGAGCCTTAAATGCAGTTTTTCTTGAGATCAAGTTCTCTCTGTCACCCAGGCTGGAGTGTGGTGGTACAATCTCAGCTCACTGCAACATCTGCCTCCTGTGTTCAAGTTATTCTCTGGCCTCAGCCTCCTGAGTAGCTGGGATTACAGGCACGTACTACCATATCTGGGTGATTTTTGTATTTTCAGTAGAGATGAGGTTTCACTGTGTGGCCAGACTGTTCTCACACTCCTGACCTCAAATGATCCACCTGCCTTGACTTCCCAAAGTGCTGGGATTGCTGGTTTGAGCCACTGCACCTGGCCTTCAATGCATATTACTAAGTGAAATAGACAATTTGTTAAAAGGCAATTTTTTTTATTCCAACTATATGACATTCTAGAAAAGGCAAAACTATTAAAGCAGTAAAAAGATTAGTGGTTGCCTGAGACTGAGGGGTTGAGGAGAGAGATAAACAGGCAGAGCATTTTTAAGGCAGTAAAAATACTCTGTGTTATCCCATAGTCATCAATACAAGTCATTACACATTTGTGCAAATCCCTAGAAGGTACAATACCAAGAATCCTAATGTAAACTATGGACTTTGGGTGATGATGATGTGTCAATGTAGATAATAGAGTTTGGCTGTGTCCCTACCAAATCTCATCTTGAATCGTAGTTACCATAATCCCCAAGTGTCGTGGAAGGGAGGAACCCAGTGGGAGGTAAATGAATCACTGAGGCAGTTACCTCCATGCTGTTCTCACGATAGTGATTGAGTTCTCACAAGAATCTGATGGTTTTATAAGGGGCTTTTCCCCCACTTTGCTCTGCACTTCTTTTTGCTGCCATCATGTGAAGAAGGATGTGTTTACTTCCTCTTTCACCATGACTGTAAGTTTCCTGAGGCATGCCCAGCTCTGTGGAACTATAAGTCAATTAAGCCTCTTTCCTTTATAAATTACCCAGTCTTGGTTATTTCTTCATAGCAGCATGAGAACAGACTAATACAGTAAATTGGTACCACAGGGAGTGGTGTGCTG
Source organism: Sapajus apella (assembly GCF_009761245.1). NCBI lineage: Eukaryota > Metazoa > Chordata > Mammalia > Primates > Cebidae > Sapajus > Sapajus apella. The sequence continues at coordinate 2,812,508 of NW_022437048.1, forward strand.
CTGTAAAGGTACCCAAAAATGTAGAAGTGACTTTGGAACTGGGTAACAGGCACAGGTTGCAACAGTTTGGAGAGCTCAGAAGAAGATATGAAAATATGGGAAAGTTTGGAACTTCCTAGAGACTTGTTGAATGACTTTGACCAAAATGCCTATAGTAATATGGACAATAAAGTCCAGGCTGAGGTGGCCTCAGATGAAGATAAGGAACGTGTTAGAAACTGGAGCAAAGGTGACTTGTGTCATGCTTCAGCAAAGGGTCTGGTGGCATTTTGCCCCTGCCCTAGAGATCTGTGGAACTTCTAACTGGAGAGAGATGATTTAGGGTATCTGGTAGAAGAAATTTTTAAGCTGCAAAGCATTCAAGAGGAAGCAGAGTATAAAAATTTGAAAAATTTGCAGCCTGATGATGTGATAGAAAAGAAAATCCCATTTTCTGGGGAGAAATTAAAGCCAGCTTCAGAAATTTGAATAAGTAACAAGGAGCCAAATATTAATCACCAAGACAAGGGAAAAATATCTCTAGGGCATGTCAGAGATCTTCCCAGCAGCCCCTCCCATCACAGGTCTGGAGGCCTAAGAGGGAAAAATGGTTCCTTGGGTCAGGCCTAGGGCCCCACTGCTTTGTACATCCTTGATCCTCAGAGTCCCATGTCCCACCTGCTCCAGCCATGGCTAAAAAGAGCCAAGGTACAGTTCAGGCTGTAGCTTCAGAGGTGCAAGCCCCAAGCCTTGGCATCTTCCCCATGGTATTGGGCCTGCAGGTGTGCAGAAGACAAGAATTGAGGTTTGGGAACCTTTGCCTATATTTGAGAGGATATATGGAAACATCTGGACGTACAGGCAGAAGTCTGCTGAAAAAATAGAGCACTCATGGAGAACCTCTGCTAGGACAGTGCAAAGGGGAAATGTGGGTTTGCAGCCCCCATAGAGTACCCACAGAGGCACTGCCTAGTAGCACCCTGAGAAGACAGCCATCGTCCTTCAAGCTACCAGAATGGTAGATCCACTGACAGCTTGCACCATGCACCTGGAAAAACCTCAGACACTCAATGTCAGCCATGAAAGCAGCCAGGAAGGAGTCTGTACTCCTGCAAAGCCACAGAGTGAATCTACCCAAGGCTGTGGGAGCCTGCCTCTTGCATCAGCATGACCTGGATGTGAGACATGGAGTTAAAGGAGACCATTTTGGATCTTTAAGATTTAATGACTGCCTTATTGGATTTGGACTTGCTTGGGGCCTGTAGCCTTTTTGTTTGGGCCAATTTTTCTTTTGATTTTACAGGCAAATAGGTGGAAGGGAATTGCCTTGTCTCAGATGAGCTATGGACTTGGACTTTTAAGTTAATGCTGGAATGAGTTAAGACTTTGGGGGACTGTTGGAAGGCATGATTGTGTTTTGAAATGCGAGGACATGAGGCTTGGGAGATGCCCGGGGTGGAATGATATGGTTTTGCTGTGTCTCCACCCAAATCTCACCTTAAATTTTAGTTCCCATAATCCCTACATGTCTTGAGAGGGACCAGTGGGAGGTAACTGAATCATGGGGGCAGTTACCTCATGCTGTTCTTGTGATAATGGGTGAGGTCTCATGAGATCTGATGGTTTTATAAGGGATTTTTCCCCACTTCATTCTGCACTTTCCCTTGCAGCTGCCATATAAAGAAGGATGTGTTTTCTTCGCTTTCTGCCATGATTGTAAGTTTCCTGAAGCTTCCCCAGTAGGGCTGGGGAGTCAACTAAACCTCTTTCCTTTATAAATTACCCAGTGTCAGGTATTTCTTCACAGCAGCATGAGAATGGACTAATACAGTAGATTCCTCAATTGTAACAAATATACCACTATGGTGAGGGGTGTTGACAATGGAGAAGGCTAACCATGTGTTGGGGGAGGGAATATATGGAAATCTCTGCTTTTCTCTCAATTTTTCTGTGATTCTAAAACTGCTCTAAAGAAATTGTCTTAAAAAAAAAAAAAAAGCAACCTCTCTTGCATTATTACCAAAGAAATTTAACTTTGCTTAGTCTGCCCACTACTACTTTTGATATACTTCTTGGGATAACTTTAGAAAAGAGACTTGATCTGGGAGTCCAGCTTTACTCATTGTGTCACTATTTCCAACTTACCTCTATTATATGGTTTGGCTCTTTGTCTCCACCAAAATCTCAGGTTTAATTGTAATCCCCAATATTAGGGGAGTGATCTAGTGGGAGTTGATTGGATCATGGGGATGAATTTCTTCCTCGTTATTCTCACGACAGTGAATTCTCACAGGATCTGGTTGTTTGAAAGTGTGTAGCATTTGCCTCCTCACTCACTCTATCTCATCTCTCTTATGCCACTATGTGAAAACATGATTGCTTCTCCTTCACCCTTTTACCATGATTGTAAGTTTCCTAAGGCCTCCCCAGCTATGCGTACAGCCTGTGCAATTGTGAGTCAACTAAACCTCTTTTCTTTATAAATTACCCAGTCTCAGGCAGTACTTTATAGTAGCGTGAGAATCAACACTCCACATGTACTTCTTCCAAGAATAAGGAGGAAAAGAAAAGATAGAGGAAGGCGGATAGCTTCCATCACTAAAGGTGCTACTAGCTGGCCATATCCATTTGCGTATCAGATGGGTGTCTCCCTTGCTTTCTGTTATACTGAGATGTTGTGGTTTTGTGATATAATCAAACAGTACTCACCCTATTCCCAGTTATCATACCTGGAATGAGTTAGTAAATCTAGTGGGGTAAATCTTGCCAAAAGAATATTCAAACATCCCATCTCTGGATTTATTTCAAATATCCTCCAAGAGCCTTGATTTCCTCACCTGTAAAGCAAAAGTGTTGCTCTCCACGACTGTTCTGGAGCTCTTACATATTAAGACTGTATGTCTGGAAATGACACCAGAAAGTCAAAAACCAGCCTCAACTGTACAAAGAGAGATTTGGGCAATACATTCTGGATGTCATAATGGGATCTGCTTTAATGTAATCTATCAGATTTTCATTTTAAATTCTCACACTCCACCTAAGTCAAATATAATACTGAAGCTAATTTGTGAGCCTTGATAAAGTTTGGGCAGAAGATCTTCAAAAATATTATTTCAATTGAATAATTTTATATGTTAACTTTGAAAATGTCAACAGCAGGGGCTGTTGGAGGAGCTTAGGAGGCCTATGCATTTGCCATTTAAAAGGCTTAAGCCATCAGTGTAGGGGTGAGGGACAGCCTGCTGTGCTCCATGTTCTGTATAAACATTTCTAGAAATATTTAGCAGATAATAGGGCTCCCACGGGGGCCGTGTGTTCAAAGGCACCACGTTGAGCCACCTACCAGGAAAGATGTGGATGCCAAAGCTGAGAGTGCTCTGGTTTTTAGATTGGGTTCTTGCTTCCTCTATAGGATTTCCAAATACACAAAGAAAGGGGAAACAGCAGAAACCTATCTTAAAGGAAAAGTGCTTAATGCATGCCAGAAGAAAATAGCATAATGGTCAATGTCTGAGTAATATTCAATAGCCTTCCATCTTGCAGCAGGTCTGTGAAATAGTCTGACAACTTGAGAATTGAAGGCTAGAATTCACTGCTTGCCAGGCTAACACCCATCAATTTGAAAAGCTCTGAAATCCTTCTGGATTTTATGTAATAAAATTGGTTATGGTTAAAGTAACAGTGATCTCTTTTTCTCCTGCATTTTACATATAAAGACATTAGTTTTTAGTTCTGAATTTGACCTGAAATTGATTAGCAAACAAACAAAATTAAGACAGTATCATTCTGATTGGTTTTATAAGAGGAAAGATAGAAGAATGAAAATGACACACACATGCAAATACTATTATACATTGTAAATAATATAGTTATGTGCCACATAAGGATGTTGCGCATATATGTGGTCCCAAAAGACTATAATACCTTATTTTTAATGTATCTTTTATATGTTTACATACAGAAATACCATTGTGTTATAATCACCATTCATTGTAGTAACAGGCTGTATAGGTTTGTTTGAACAGTAGACTATACTATGTAGTGTAGCTGTGTAGTACACTATACTATCTAGATTTGAGTTAGTAAACTTTTGACGTTCACACAGACTAAATTGCCTAACAACGCATTTCTCAGAATGTATCCCTGTTGTAAACAATGTGTAATGAAAACATTATGAATTAATTTATATACATGGTCCACAAACATTTTTACTGCCATGTTTTAGTCAAGCAGTGTCCAAGTATTAAGAATTTTTAAATGCCTGAGACCAAATTCCTGTCATCAAGAATCTTGCAAACTGGTACAAGAGGAGGGTGCATACATGAAAATAAACAGTGCACTAAATGCTACTGAGGAAAGTAAAGTAAAATGTCCTGTCAGAGCCGGAGGAGGGAGTTGCCTTCCAACGCTGCAGGAAGACACAGAAACTGTGCAATAGGCTTTATTACACCAGCTAAAATCCAAGCCCAGAGGTCCAGTGAAGGCAAATATCCCTTTTCACTCTTAGACAACAATCGCAAAAGAAAGGTTTTCTACAGTGAAACCTCTTCAAACATTTTTTCTTCACAGTTTCTTTTTTTAGAGGCAGCATTCTTTATTTTGCTCCCCTCTCCCATGAAACCCTGAATACCACTTTTCAGTCATTTTTGAAAGAAAGCCTTTCAAAATACCAGTGTTAAATCTAACCTGGGTGTGGGGAAGCTTCCTCCTGAAAGCGCTCTCATTCGCTTGCCTTTTACTGACCTCTAGTGGGAATGTGTTTCTATGGCATGGAAAGCCAACAGATTACAGTAATCCTCTGAATTGTGTTAAATTCCATCACTCAATTTCCCTTCTTCCTGAATTCTTAATTTTTCCACCCTCTTTCCTTATAAATATCAGCACCAATTTGGATTCAATACAAATTTATAATGTACAAAATACCCCAGCACACATTGAAGTATAAATAAAAACCTTTCCTCATAATGTGTTTTTAAAAAAAAAATCTGATTTCAGAACTGTCTTAGATAAGACAGTGGACCCTAATGGCAATTATTGGAGCAGGATACCTCATGAGATTTCAGCTAGATATTGTACTAACAATACTTCTTTTTATACATCTACTTTCAAAAACGACTAATTTTCCTACCCTTTCTTATCTCACTCCAAAGAAAATTACATTCAGTCCAAGTTTCAGCTCAAGAATTTATTGCTAAATAAGAAATGCTCCCCTTGATTTGTGAGGCAATTGGAAGGGGAAAACTCTTTCATCTATACGCACTAGACACCAACCCCTTTGTTCCTTTGTACCATTTCTCCTGAACTACTTTCCATAAAGAAGAAATAAAGTTGATCTATAAAGGCGTTAATAGGTTTGATTACATCTGTGTGGCAAACGGCTGGGCCATTGTGTCAGCGAAGGTATTCTCAATGTTAATGCACAGTCTGCTCACTGCCCAACAGACTGGAAGCCACGACAAGACTATGATAAAGACCTCAGTGTCACAAATTTGTACAATAACACTTGGAACCTGAAAGTAGATAGGACTTTTAAAATAATGATAATTAATACAATAATTTAAATAAACTGGAAGGAGAAAACAAGGAACATACATAGGAATCAGGAGCTTGGGTTGACCAAAGGATAGAAAAATAAATCTACAATATTGAAACTGGGACCATATCTTGTAGGACCAGTGGATTCTGGGCAACACCAATACCGTAGCCCATGTCTGCTGAGAGGAAGCAGGCTTTTATTCATAAAAATTCAAAGAGAGAAATGTATAGAATTCATATATCAAATTCTATGAATCTCTCTCTCTCTCTGTCTTTCTCTCTCTGAATATTTCCCTTCTCCCATTTGGCTGGTACTTTAAGCATTCTCTTAGTCTAGCAATTGGGCAAACCAAAAGTGATTCCAATATTTAATGTGATTTTCCTTTGGACAGTCTAATTATAGCTTAATAAATTCTTAACACAACAAAGAAGGACTGCGCTGTGGGTGCAACAGAAATGAAATTAAAATATAAGAGAGTTTTGTCCCAGGGATTTTGTTATCCAACAAAAAAAGCTGACAACAAACTTTTCTTTGGTCAAGCTCGGGCATAGTTCTGTTCCATCCTCATACATATAAGAACAGGTTGTGTAGCTATAAAGTATAGATAAATGTTTCCAAATATATGTGATCCAACTTTTACAAGCATAGAAGCATAACAATTTTAGCCCCCAACATTTCCTAATAATTAAAAACCCACCATTACAGCAGTTTTGATTACAAAGAAAATATCTGCATTTTAACTAAAGGTATTAGTAAATCAAACTAGAAAAAGCCTTTGAAAAGGAGATCTTAGGTCCCAGAGATACTTCCCCTTTGAAAGATTATTGGGTAATTATGACTTGTTATGTTGAAAGAAGGCAGTTTGGTGAATGACTTAGAAGGTAAGAGACCTCTCTGATTCTTATTATCATCATCATCATTATTATTATTATTATTATTATATTTGAACTCAAAGTGCTGCAAAAGCCAAGAGATTCACAAGTCATTTGCTTCCTTTTTGGCTTTGAAGGCAAAGAATGTAGTATATTCTCTTCCATCCCAATAGTTCCTATCATTGCATTTTTTACACTCAGTGCTGAGAGCCCACGTCTTCACTCAGCACCACTGTTGGGTGGTCCAATAGCTAGACTGAGAATGCATTTGAAGACTGCTATGATAGGAATATTTGTGCCCCCACAAAACTCACATATTGAAATGCTAACCCCCAAAGTGATGACATTAGGAGATGGGGCCTTTGGAAGGTGACTGAGGTCCCTTGAGTGGAGTTAGTGCCCTTGTAAAAGAGGTCCTAGAGAGCTCCCCGCCCTTTCCGTTATGTGAGGATATGTCAAGAGGGAACTGTCTATGAGTCAGAAGTGGGCCCTTAGCAGACACTGAATCTGCTTTTATCCTGGACTGCCCACCCTCCAGGACTATGAGAAATCAATTTTTATTGTTTATAAGCTACCCGGTATATAGTATTTTGTTACAGCACCTGAATGAACTAAGACAAAGTCCTAGCAAAACAAGAAAGCCAAAGAGAGGGAGACAAGAAGAGAGAGAAAAAAAAGTAAAAGAGAGATTCATTTATATACTTTGATATGTAATATTTCAAAATAAGAACGAATAGTGTTATCATGGGGTAAAAACAGCACTTGGTTGAACATTCTTACACTTGTTTGCTATTATTTTATTATTAGCAGCAGTATAGCATCATAGTTAAGAGCATAGATTCCGGAGTCAATAAACCTACAGTTGCATCCCAGCTCTACCATAAACTAGCTATTTTCTTCATCTATAAAATAGTCATAAAATAGTATTTAAATCAAAGATAATTTTGCTATGCTAAGTAAATGAATTAATGTATACAGGGCACTTAGTAAAGTACTTGGTATGGAATAAATGCTTAGAAGCTTGCTATTACTGTTATTCTATAAACTTTTTGGTTTTTAGGGTGGTTTTTTTTTTTTTTTTTTTTTGAGATGGAGTTTTGCTCTTGTTGCCCAGTTTGGAGTGCAATGGCACGATCTTGACTCATTGCAACCTCCAGCTCCCTAGTTCAAGCCATACTCCTGCCTCAGCCTCCTGAGTAGCTGGGATTACAGGCATGTGCCACTACGCCCAGCTAATTTTGTATTTTTAGTAGAGATGTGGTTTCTCCCTGTTGGTCAGACTGGTCTCGAACTCGTGACCTCAGAAATTTTTAGTTACATAAACTGGGTGAAGAAGTTACAGAGCACCAAAACCTTGCATTGCTCGGGGCTGTGAGGTTATACTGCTCTTGCCCTGGATAATGACGACTGCCAACTCTACACATAAACAATATATTCTTTCAATCCATTAGACTTAAAGGAGAAATTATCAAAATCACAGAGACTTTCTGACCTTAACATGCATATCTTGACCCGGAGGAAAAGCCATACACTTTAACATGACAATAATTTATACTCATAGTAAAGACTAAAACTTCACATCAGACCTTATTTCTGGGAACCTGGGTACCTGCTGAAACCTCTGAGTGATTTCAAAAAAATAGCGTGCTTCTTCCCTGCCTAAGTTTCTCAAATTGAATAATTTGATAAATAAAGCAAAGAAATTGCAGAAAACAGATAAAAATATCATAATGAATAGCAAGTGAAGGCAACTTGCAAGATATGACTTGTGCCAGAAATAAGAACTCCCCACCCTGGTGATGGTAGCAATGAACCTGGCTCAAATCCCCAGGAGTGGTGAGCAGGTGGGAGGCAGGAGCTGCCTGCACATGGAGGAGTAGAGAAGCCCTGCTGACCGTCTTCCTCCAAGAGGAAAAAGGACAGGGACGGAGCTGTGCACACCCCATCATTCTTTTCAAATGGACCCTTTCACAGGGGAATAGTAAATGTACCAGGAGTGTGTTTATACAAAATCTCTCACCATGAAAATCAGGAGTTATGGTAAAGCATTTCTCACTCTAACATTTGGCAGCTCCCTCTTACCCACTCAGTTTAACTGTTAATCCTATAGTTGACCAAGGGTGTAGTCATCATCCTCAGGGGAAGGAAGCAGCCTCTTCAGGGGAGTCCTGTTCCATCTCCCCCAGGACACTCCCCCAATACCATCTGCTGTTCTTCCTTTAAAGACCTACTGAGCAATTAGATTTTGCTCCCAGAAGGTTCCAATCTGTATCAAAACCATACATCTATTACACCAATATCAAAGCTATTCTGGAAAGACAGCTGAAATTAATGGCATTCCATATATTTTTAGACACACTATCAAGTATAACATTTCATATGTTCTCTAATGATACCAAGGAGTAATATCAGAATAAAGGGTACTCCAATAATAAAATACCAACAATAGAAATTCTCTAAATTTTAATATAAAGCTCTTCCTATTATCAACATCTTGGTAAGAATTTAATGCTCAAGTTTAAATCCTCTTGCAAGTTAAAGGCAAATAAGTTAAAATCGAAACTTAAATTTTTTCTCTGTAATTTAAAGTTCCAAGTTTGGAATTCTTAGATAAAAGTCTAAAAATTATTCTCCCTATTATTCTTTTCATCATATTTCTGAATGTTACCTGGATTAAGATATTTTGCTGTTTGGGGATTTTTTAGCCGCACTGACTCTATTATCTCTCCCAGAGTCAACTTCATTACTTCAGGACCTGAATTAGTTAATGTCATACCAACTATATTTGGTGTAAATATCAAAATTTTAGTGCTTTAACACAAATATTTATTTTATGTGGATTTCTCAGTTAGCAGGAATGAAAGGAGATTGTAGTCTGCCCTATATAATCATTCAGGGGTTCACGCTGATGGAAGCTCTGCCATCTTAACATGTGGCTTCCAAGATCACCCTAGGCATCCAGATCTTGTAGGAAAATTGAGAAGAAAGATAAAGAAGGCACAACCATGTCTTAACTCCCAAAGCCCATAAGTCACACGCGGGAGGAAGGTCAAGCACGTCTGGCGGACTTCCTCTGGTCAGCTGCCGGTTCTACAGGATCCCAGAAATTAGTTTGGTTGAATAACAAGCTTTTGACATGTCTCACTTTTCAAAGAGTCCAGAATTAATGGAACACATGGCTTATCATCTTAGCACTAGAAAATTCAGAATACAGAACAATGCCCAATTCTAAAGCAGCTATTCCAGACAAATGTTATTTTATGAAACCAAATATATATTGTTACAAAGACCATAACAAAAAATAATTGATGATATCTAAAGAAGGAAGAAAATCTCCCTAGCTTTTTTTTGGTATGCTTTGTTTTGTTTGTTTTTTGTTTTTGTTTTTGTTTTGAGATGAAGTCTGGCTCTGTCCCCCAGGCTGGAGTGCAGTGATACGATCTCAGCTCACTGCAACCTCTGCCTCCTGGGTTCAAGTGATTCCCCTGCCTCAGCCTCCTGAGTAGCTGGGATTAAACGTGTGTGCCACCACACCCGACTCATTTTTTGTATTTTATTAGACACAGGGTTTCACCATGTTGACCAGGATGGTCTTGATCCCCTGACCTTGTGATCTGCCCACCTCAGCCTCCCAAAGTCCTGGAATTACAGATATAAGCCACCGCACCCGGCCAAATCTCTCTAGTTTTAACCTGTCTGTCAGTATGGCCAGCTGTCCAGAATCCATAATCTGTGGTTTTAACTCAAATAGGGAACAATTTTTAGTCAATTTTGGACCTGTGTATTTACTATTTCTGTGGGGTATTCACCTGTGCACAAAGTTCACTTACTGCTGAACAAATCATAGACTCTACCTAATGACAGAGCATTTATAGCTTCTTATGAACAGACTTTTCAATCTTGTGCATCACCGAATATATCCAATGCTTTTTGCTATGGAATTATTTAAAAGGAAAAAAAAGCTGGCTCCTAGGGAATGATTTTTCTCTCTTGGGTAATTAGCCAATACAAAGTCAACTGGAGACCACCAGGTGTGAAGGGACTCTTCATCTGTGGCTACATCAGGTGAAATCAAAGTAAGCCTCCTTTGTTGCTACTGAACATAAATGGAATTTGGGGTAATAGATCCAGCACTGCCTTCCGACACCGCATTAATAATGTAAGGCTAGAACTTTACTCATGCTTTGTGATAAAAGTGAGTAGGACAAAATTTTGTTCTGCCCAACAATGCCCCAAAACTCCTTAAAGACTCTTGTTTTTCCTTTATCTCAGCCACACTTGCTTCCACCTAAGTCTATCCCTCTAAGAATTCAGCCCTATTTCATCCCTGCATAATTATTAAAAATAAATCTATTCCCTCTTTCTTCTTCAAATGAAGACAGCTGTCTCTAGAGACACATACCTAGTCCTCTTGGCCATTTCTGATATAGATGTTGTCAAGTTCTTTAGTTATTTTTGACTTACTTTCTCTGGAACAAGTTCTAATTTGTTTGTGTTTTTCTGAAAGTATCATCATGAGATCTGAATGGGATATTTTAGGTAAGGAATAAGTAGCAGAAGATATTCTACTCGCTCATTTTATATCATAGATTTCCAAAAATCCTGACTTTGCTTGTTGGCATTTCTTAGCCATTTATATATAAGGCTTAGTGTTAATTAAAACTTAAAGACTTTTTAGAAATTCTCACTCACATGTCCTTAACGCTAATGTTTTTAGCAACTACAGAAATTTTTTTCATCCAAGTTCTGAAAACCTAAATTCTTAAAACCACTTACTAGTTTTGTAAATCTTAATCACTTAACATGTCTTTAGGAACCTGTTTCAACTTAAAGTGAATTTATAGTTCCTTTCTTTCAGGGTTGTATTAGTTTGCTGAGGCTGCCATAATAAAGGCCAACAGAGTGGGTGGTGTAAACAACAAACTTATTTTCTCACAGTTCTGAAGGATAGAAGGCCAAGACCAAAGTGTTCACAGGTTAGTTAGCCAGGCATGGTGGCACCTGTCTATACTCCCAGCTCCTTGGGAAGCTAAGGGCTGAGGGAGGCGGATTGCTTGAGGCCAGAAAGGCTGCAGTGAGCTATGATCACACCACTGTCCTCCACCCTGGGTGACAAGGTAAGACCCTATTTCAAAAAAATCCAAAAAATAGAAAAGAAGCAAAAGAAACTATAAACTGGCTAGAATTTAATAGCAGGTACATCATAGATTTTTTTGTTCTTGTTTTTGTTGTTGTTGTTGTTGTTGTTTTACCAACACATATTTTTTTCTCTTTCCAGTCTCTTATGTTTACCAAAGACCAATTTATTTGCAAAATAAGTTTAGTTTTATGATATTTGGCTTATTTGCATAAAGTACAGTAGTAGTGATTGGCCATATAGGTTCTTTGTAAGTTGGCTTTTCTGAACTCTTTCATAATGAACCTCAGATTAGACTTTCAAAGTCTGTTGAGGTTAGAAAATCAAGCCAAAGATTTGCCGTCAGACTGTGTGTGTTATATCTGTATGAACTGGGTAATTTCTTTCTTCCTCAGTTCCCAAAATATCTTGAGGCTTCCGGACCACCAGAAAGTGACATTCTTTACTTACCACAAGCTCAGAAACACTGAAAAGGAACCATGTTGATAAAGTACCAGGTCAGTCTTTCCAAGGGGCTTTTCATCAGCTCAATAAAGTCAACCTGAATGCCTCAAAGCAGTCTAGACATGTCTGAAAATATGTCATTCCAGTCAAAGCCTTAATAAAATAACCAGCATTTCTGATTGTGTTCTGTTCCAAAATAAAACATATTCTTATCTAACTTATACAAAAAATTATGTTGTCATAAGATAAGAATACTCATAAACAGTTTGCAAATTCTGGAGAAATCAGGTAGAGAGAAAAGTAAATATTTGAATTTTGCTAACAAAAGTATACTTTACCCAAGTATACTTTATGTACATCTTTTCGCTTAAAGCTACACATAACTCAAAAGAAAAAAAAATCTTGACTCTGGAAAACAAAACCTAAAACGAATCAGCAATGTTTCAAACAAAAAGTCATTAAAAATCATCTATGCCTGTCATTAGATCAGTCCTATGTAATTAATTCTCATTCTTCTTAATGCTGAGTTAGCAATCTTCGTGAATCAATTAGTTTTTTTTTTTTTTTAATTAGAGTTCTGGAAGTTGTATTAGTCCAATTATATGATCCAAAGGTATTAGATACCTGTATTTAAGAGTACTTCTCATGGTCCTTTCCATGAATTTTCTTAAAGACACAACACTTTAGAATTTGCAAAGATATTATGGATTTAAAGATGTCAATGACCATCAATTTAAAATTTAATATGAAAATGTAAGTAAAATTGGCACAGAATGGGTGTACAAATAACAATCATTCTATTTTTAATCATTCTAATACTTTAGTTTGATTATCAAATTATTATGTTACCTAATTTGCCTGAAAGAAAAAAAAAAGAATTTGCAAAGATATTTTAGAAGAAGAAGCATCAGGTTAAAGCAATTTACTTAATATATCAAGACATATCAGATTTCTAGCAATTCCATACAATTTTGGAACACATATTAATAACATCCATACAAATATAACTCAAAGAAAGTTAAACACCATTTCTTATTTGACAATAATTACAGTATAATTTTAAGATATGAAAGAAGCCTAATCTGTCTCCCTTAGACTTTCAGGGTCCCTATTTGGACTGCCAGGGGTCCTAACATCCAACAGTCTGTTTAAGGACAAAAAATAGAATTTAAAATTTGATATTTGATTTTGAGAAGTTTGTCAAATATCAAAGATTTAAAACACTTGATATCAAAATAATGAATGCTTAAAACAATCAAAATAGGATCACAGGTCACTATAAAAGAGTAATTAATTTAGTCAAAGTAATAATTCAAAAATTTCAAAAAGTAAAATCCTTTACTCTTAAAGAGAGAGGAGACTCAGTTTTCCAAATAGTCAAAAGGTCTAATAAAGACAGTATGAGACTTTTTCCCTCTTCTTTTTTCCCCTCTCTTTTTACTCAAATGGTAAACCAAAACCTTTGCTTAGCTCTCATTAACAGTACATGAAAATCTTGTTCAAAAGGGAAAACTCAACTTTACCCTTGTATCAATATATTATTGATATGAAACCTAATTTTAATAAAACTTTATAAATAGATTTATCTAATCTCAATCAGCTTTGATCACATAAGATTGCCATTCCCACTCTCTTTCTTTTCCCAACTTTATTTTTCTGTTTAGTTTTATCAATTCTCAATTTTTATTTCTTTAATGTAAAACATTTAAAAATCTTTAAACTACATTTTCTTTAACAAAAAACATATTGTCACCCCTTCTTTATAACCTTCCTTACCAAAAACACATCGTACTTTCCTTATACATTTTGCATACAGAAGTGTTTCTCTTATATCTAGATTTTAAATTACATGTATTAATCATAGTACTAACTCTTAGTAAACCTAACTTTCAGTAAGAAACATAGAAAGTTAGCAATTTTAATTGTTATGTATCAGACGCAGAGCCCAGGACAAAAAATAGACCTGTGAGGACAATGCCTGGAGCATCTGACCACTCCCAGCATGGTCAAGAATCATAGATGGGCCAGGGAAGATAAGGTATAGGCACTACAGAAACAGATATGTCCCTATGCCTGACCATTCCCAACTGACTAGACCCTAGAATTTAAAGCCTCGAAACCAAAAATATAAACTCATAGGCAGATCAAACAAGTATAAAAATATCACAGAAGCAACAGTTTTGTGACCTTAATATATCTATCACAAATAGTATAAATTAGTCTGATGAGTAGACCCAGGCAAAAATATCTAAGACTCTGAAGACATTTCTATTTAATTTTGCCAACAATTTTAAAATTAGTTTTATTTATCAAAAGTTAATAAAGGCACAGGAACTTGAAAAGTGGGCTAATTTATGAGTACTCATTTATTTATGTCAATGTGGTACCATGTAGACAATATACAAACACATATATAGACATACATGTACATGTAGATACAACATATAACATACACATGTACATAGGTATGTATCTAAAAGCCAAAGAGATCAAAAAGTTCCACGTAAAAGACAGTGCGGCTTTAGACCTAAGAGGAACCTGTTCATGCTCTTGAGACTCCACAAGGAAGACCGAATACCCCAAAATGAGGATTGTGGCACCTTTCTCTGTGTTCCTCAAGAGGTCTCAGTATCATTACAAGTCCCTTCCAGGTCGTTTTGTGTATTATCAAAGACAAGCACTGCAGAAGGAGGAGAAAAGTATATGGGAGAAAATTTCTCATAGGAAGCAATTTGGGGAGAATTGTAAGCTTTGTAAAAGGCCAATGAAGTTTACTTTTTCTTTAGCAAAAATCAAACCCACAAGAAAGGAAATAAATGAAAGCAGCAAGAACATAATTTTTTAAGAGAGGTTTTGATTGACTGAAAAAACTTCCCAGAAGCAGAATACAAAATAGAAAAAGCAGAAAATCCTTTTAAAAAGAAAATATATCTTGAAGCTGCTTTCTGACCATAAAACTCTTTAGAAAAAGAAAACTTCCCTCAAATTTCTTATTATCAGATTTTAGCCAGCATAAATAGACAATATTTTTGGCTTTTGAGGGTTTTTTTGTTGTTGTTGTTCTTAATCAAAAGTACCCCTTCCCAAGTGACTTACCAAACCAAATAGGGCTTAACCAAAATTATGACTTAACCAAGGACACACAGGTCATCTCCAAAGAGGTGGAAAGAGTCCTCACAAAATCCAAAATCATGCCAAAAACAGCCAAAAGAAAGGAAATGTTCACTAGCCATAAGAGGGGTAAAATCCATATCTATTTCCATATACCCTAAGCTCTCAGCTTCTTAGCTGACCACCTATGAAAAAAAAGCCCAAAAGCCCCAGGTGTAACCACTGATAGAAGAAGACAGAAAAATCAAAGCTTGTCCATAGAAGCGAAAAGAATCGATAGCAAATGGGTACCCCCCAAAGTTATGCTTCACACAAGTATCAAACTAAAAGGGACTGGTTATCTAATCAAGAATCAAACTTAGGTTTGTTTAGACTGCAAGGTAAAGAAGCCATCCTGTAAATTTCACAGAAGTCCAAATTAGGCAGTGAACTTACAAAGAATTTTCATTTGCTTTAGGTCAAATTTTTGCTCTTTAATTTCCTCAAAATAATTTTTAAGGCTACCTATGACACTATTATTGTCTTTCTTTCAATCTGATGTTCCCACAAGGCAACTGTTTAGAATGAGGACCCCGAAACCTTTTTTTTTTAAATATCAAGGTCTTTCTAATTTAAAGAATTTATATTTTCTCCACAATGATTAGAATTTCTTATGGTGTGCTTATCCCAATAGGAACTCACTCCAATTAATCTTCTTTATGGAAATCCCAGGAAGTAATTTTTCAGGTTTAAAATAAGTGTTTTTTTTTTTTTCTGGAGAAGGCATGGAAGAGGCAGTCTCCATGAACCCAAAAAATTCACTCCCAAGTATAGGCTGGGATAGAAAATGACTCGTGTTGCCACAGACAGTTTAGGATGGTGTTTCCGCATATCGTACCTTCAGTGTTCCACAAATTTGTAGGAAGCTGCCAGTCGCAGACCCATTAATCCACAACGCTAGGTGGGCCCTTCCGGGATTGTACTTTCCCAGGATTAACCGGACAACAAATTATCAAGACAACAAAAGCCCCTTATGTGAGCTTGACATGCCTGGAACAAGAAGTGTACTGCTTAAAATCTCAGGAGTTTCCAACCTTTTCCGACTTTCCACTGGATGTGACCCAAAAATCATGCCTCCTACATGGCAGAGACCAAGAGAAACTGTTGCCACTAGATCATAAGTCAAGCTATCAAAGACATAAAACAAGATGAGACAGGAATCTCATACAGTTTTTATTTGGTGAACCTACAGGAAAGTTTATCTAAATAAATGCTGTTGTGATCAGAACCACAAAACTGACCAGTCTGCACATTCTGCTGAAATAACAAGCTTACAGACATGAGACCTATGTTCGACCCCATGGTACTCCTCTTTGTGACAGAACAACAAACAGAAACAAATACTGTTTCTGGAAGGAAAGAGATCCAACAATATGAATAACAAAAAGTACACCAAAGACACTACACTCAAGATTTGTCACCTAAATCTTTCTATCCCATTAATCAATATTTTGGAGAGAAAAAAAGAGACAAACTGATTTTTAGCATCCACTCAACTGGATTCCACAGAAATAGAGGCTGAGATCCCAGCTGGTAAGACTTGATTGCCCTTCTGCCAGTTTGTCAGGCCCTGAGTTTCCTTAATTTCAGCTTCCAGAAGCGCAGAGAGACTGGTTATCCTGTTCATGATGTCAAAGCGGTAGGGAGCGAGGGAAAACTTCCCCTTTAACTTCTGAAGGTTTGCTGAAACTCAACTAACAAAAGGCAGATTCGCAGAAGAAAAAGTATGCACATTTATTAATATGCATGGAAGAAATCACAGAGCGATTACCATACCACACAATAAGACACAGATGGTTATGTACCCTTCTTCTTAAAAGAAAGGGAGATGGGGAAGTGTGGATGATTTTATGGGGGCTAGTAAATGACTTTCAAGGGGATTCAATGAGCTGAAAAACATGTATGGCCTGGGACAAAGTCTGTTGAGCCCACCAAGCAGACAATGGTTTGTGACAAAAGTCTGCCCAGGTGTTTTGACAGACTTCAGTCTTTCTTCCTGCAATATGAGTTGAGTTAATGAAAACTCAGGGAAAGGATCAGTGGTAATTGTTTTCTTCTTTGGTGTGTTCAGATTTTAGGCACGTAAGGAAACTTCAGAGCACAACTTGATCCTGTGGTTTGGGAGATACAAAGGATTGAGATATAGTAGGGTAAGATCAGAAAGACTTTGGGGTATTTTCTTCGGTTCAGCATGCTTGTGGGTAACAATTTCTGAGCCCTAATACATCCTCTACCAACAATCAATAAGCTGTTTTCTAATTTGTTTTTCTATCTGGTGGCAGGAATTAAATCCTAATTATTCTTACATCCCACAAAAAACCTCCATAGACTCATATAAACAGTTGATCAAAAATTTCCTTTTGAATGGAATTGGAATAGATGTAATTGAAAGAACAAAATGTTCTCCTTGCCAAAGGAAACTAAGAACCATTCCAACGACCCCCATTCCTATTAATACTTAAATTACATTTTGCTTTCATTATTTTCCCTTATTTCCTCTTTTCCAGCCCCTGCTGCTTTTCCTTTTTTGTTGTGTCCTAGAATAGGGCAAGCTCATCAAATATCACTTTGTCTTCCAATCTCTTTATGACCCTTGCTTCTCTCCTTACCCCTTGCACTTGTCAGTGTAAGGACAAAAAGAATTTCCCTTTACCTCTGAAGGTTTGAGTCCAAGTTTGTTGAAATAAATTGACAACAGACTGATTAACAGGAAAAATAAGTATACAGATGTATTAATATGCATAGGGCAAAGGAGCCACACACAAAATATGACACTCAAAAGAGAGGCCAGGTGACTGAAGGTTTATATCATTCTGAGGTACCTGAAAGGCTAGTGCCTGGGACTGCTGTGGAGGGATTGAGGGGCATCACAGGATATGGATGAAAGAGGGAAGAAAAGCATGGCAAGCAAAATTTGGCATGTTATGCAAACATAATCTCTCAGGAAATTGCAGGGCTGCCCTCAGAAAGAATAGATGATAGTCTGTGATAAAAGTTTCTCTGTCAGACTTTTAAAAGTGTGAAACTTTTAGTCGCCTTTTCCTGTGAGTTAATTTTTCCTTGACCTGGATAAGAGGGGTATGGAGGGGGGCATCAGAAAACCCTGTTTGCATCCACTATTTATCTCTCTGTGTAGATTCCCTCCACAGATGCAAATCTCCCCTACAAAAGGACAGAGTTTAAAAGCTATCCTTTGGCTTATAGGCTCTCTGAATAGCCATCCCACAACATGTCAAAGTATATTCTGGGGTAAAATATTCTGGTTTACTTCAGGAGGGTGTTGAGTTGTCTCTGTGTTGCTGATCAGTGGCTAATTTCTTTTTTAGCAGGAGTAAAGAAACACTCAATTGCCTCCTGCAATACCACTGGCATAATCCTGGCACTATCACATCACAATGAACAGGAGGCCCATTAATAAACATGCAGCGCTGTGAAGAATTTCACTGATCCCTCTCCAGGTCATTAAATCTATACATGTTTGATGGGCAATAAAAGAGAAATGTGGAAGGATAATGGCAGCTGGAGGAGGCCATGGCTCTCCTAGGCTGCTTTAACCACAGGAAAAGACAGGAAATGATCCATGTATTTTTTTAAATATGTATATATTCTACTCATTATTACTAATTTCAAATACCTATACATATTTCACAGGCAGCTGGTTCATAAATGAAATTCAGGCTGAGATTTTAGCATTAAATTATTTCAACTTCAAATTGGGGCATGGTATTCAGTTTGATTAAACAACTAGGAGTGGGGCTGTGCTCTAAGTAGAAAAGTTTTTGTTTGTGGGTGACTTGGAGGGCAGGTGCTAATCAAAACACATTTCTGTTTGTCACCTTTTATGATATACATAAATGATATTGCCCTATGTTGATAAGATGTTAAGCAAATTCAGATTCTAATTCCAGAAACAAGTCATCAAGTCAATAAAGATAAAATAGCCTTACAAGTTTATTCTTTAAAGCTAAAATCAGAGTAATAATTTGTACCATGACACAGGTCAGAATTACTTCAGACCTTTTATTCCTATTTCTTACCTCATAAAGTCAAACATAAATCATATATTGTAAAATAGAATGTTTCAAATACTCAACATTTAAAAATTAGCAAATTCTATCATAAGCCTACAGTGGTGGCCAACATTGAACCCATGTAAATAAAAGTATTTCAATAACCCTTTGGCAACTGAACATTCAATGGTTTTTGTATTTTGAATGGAAAAAAAATGATTTATTTTCTCATCAGTTGCTAAGTTCATGGCTGAGACCCCTATAACAAAAGACAAATTAACAAAAGAAAAGCACACAAATTTGCTTAATGTGTTTTATGTGGCACTGGAGACTTTATAAGAAAATAAAAACCCAAAGAAACAGGGAAACCTGTGTATTCTTATTTCTGTTCTTTGATCTTATTAAAGAAGTCCCTGAGGCTAGTTGTAATGCTCTTTTGTGTCCCCATTTCAATTTGATCTTCCCACAGGTACCAATAGGCATTTGTTTAGAATAAGAACTCTTTCAAATACAAAAGCTTACCAAATCAAAGGATTCATCATCTAGTCATTGACAAGTGGAATCTCCAGAAGTGCATTTATTCCAAAAGTGACTTAATCAAATAATCCTTTTCATGGTAAGACCTATAGATAACTTTCCAGACCTAGAACAAATGTTTATCACGGATAAAAGGGGGCATCCCTAGAGTAGGTGCAGAAGCAACCCCTGTGATCCAAAAGTTACTTCCAAAGGTAGCTTTAAGAAAGCAAAGATCCTCATTGCCATAGGGCAAAGCAACTACAGTAGAGATAAGACAAATTGCTCTGAGAGTTGCTATGGTCTGACAGACATTCCTTGGGTTTTCTATCCTTCAAAGCTAACCACTAGATCCAGATTTCCACAACCAGCATGCCTGGTTGGTGGAGAAGAGGGAAAATTTTCTCTCACTGGTTACAAGCCAAGCTCTCAAGACACACAATGAGACAGAAGGAGAAACTTTTCTGATTGTCCTTGTCATGACAAACACAAAAAGATAGAGACATGAAGAAAAATACTATCTTTGAGAGTGAAAGGATAAAAAAATCAAAAATACTTGAGCAAAATCACAAAAGTTGCTATGCTCAAAGAATTCGTTCAGAGATGTTTTCCCTGCTAATCTAAACTTTGAAAGGGTGAGACAAGAAGTTTTTATATCCTTCTCTGACTGAGCATGACAGACAGAGATATCAGGAAGCTGACCTTGATAAGAATCCTTATCTTTTGCTGGCTTTTGTCAGTTGTCCCAGGGTTTCACCTGTTGGCTCCAGAGTAAGTCAGATGTCTCAGCTGTCCTTCAATAGGTGCTAGAAACTATAGGGGGGGAAAGATTCCTTTCTTCACCCATTGATGGCTGAGAATTTACAGTGAAAGACAAATTAACAAGAAAAAATGCAAATGTATTTAATATAAGTTTTATATGACATGGGAGCCTTCAGAAATGACCAAAAGAAACAAGAAAATCGATGTGTTTTTATGCATGGGTTTGATGAAGAGCAGAGTCACACTGAATTATGATTAGACAAAGGGGTTACAGTCTAATGTTAATAAGCTAGGCAGAATTTAGCAAGGCTTATTTGTACAGTTTCTTTTCTGTCTCAGTGTCTTCGGAGATAACAACATTCCTATCCTGCAGGTATAGGGAAGGCACTTCTGGGTTGAGTCTCATGATCTCCTTCAAGAGAAGGGCTACTAAGTTTTATGATCTACTTCAAGGAAGAGGTGGCAAAGGGGAGGTAAGAGTGACCTTCCTGCTTCTGCTTTCTCCTTAAATGGTAAGGTTCATTTTGGGGTAGAACCCCATCATTTTCCTATACTCTTGAACAATCCTAAAATGTCATGATTTGTGGTCATTTTTAATTTTGCTGAGAATG
This sequence comes from Sapajus apella, assembly GCF_009761245.1. Taxonomy (NCBI): domain Eukaryota; kingdom Metazoa; phylum Chordata; class Mammalia; order Primates; family Cebidae; genus Sapajus; species Sapajus apella. The sequence continues at coordinate 2,833,525 of NW_022437048.1, forward strand.
AATTTGAATCACACCTTCCTCCCATCATGAACCTGATAGGATGAAGTAAATTCCGTAGTTAGTAAATTTACCTGGCTAACAGCATCTGTCGATTAGTTCAGGCCCAATGTTCTATTTCTCTCCCATTTGTAGTTACTTGCACAAAATAATTTTAGAAATCAAAAAGAAAAATAAATTTTTAAAATATTGTTGGCTTCCTTAACAATTAAGGATAGTACTTAAGCCTGAATTTACAGCCATCTCTTTGAATTTACTCATTTCTCTGGGTATCTCTCATATATACATGAGTTATATATGTTGTAAAACTTCCATTTGTTTTTCTCACGTTAATTTGTCTTTTGTTACAGGGGTCCACCTCAACTAAAAACTATGAAGAATAGAGAAAAAAATTATTTTTCCTTCTACATATACATTTAAAAGGTAAGTGCTGGTCCTAACATTCTATCTTTCTAAACCTAAAAACAAAACACTAGGGAAATAATGGTACCCACTGAAATTGTTGACTTGGGGGTTAAATGTGATCCTTTATGGTAGGTGTTTGTTGGCAATTCCTGGCAAATAGAAAGCTTTCGATGTTACACATAGTAATGATAGCTATTATTGTAAAAAGGAATTTAGTTTAAAGGATTGTATAACCATTTCTGGTATTCTTGTTACATTTTTTGGCTAGAATTACCATGCTGCTTCACGTTTAAAATATAAATTTTTTCATATTGTAATGTTTTAGAAATCTGGATATAGTCAGATACTCAGTATGTATATTTGATATACTGAAATATTTTTTGTTTTCCTGAAAAGTTCTTTAAAAATGTATCGTTCATCACATGGACACAGGGAGGGGAATATCACACACCGGGGCCTGTCGTGGGATGTGGGGCTATGGGAGCGACAGCATTAGAAGAAATACCTAATGTAGTTGACAGGGTAATGGATCCAGAAAACCACCATGGCACATGTATAACTATGTAACAAACCTGCAAGCTCTATACATGTACCCCAGAACTTAAAATGTAATTTTAAAAATGTATGGTTTATCTTACAATCAATAGAATCTTAAAATCAGGTATTATGTTTTATCCTATTAGTGCTGTTGAAATACTAGGGAATTCAAGAAAGTCTTGCAATATTTCACTAACCAACACGAAGTTCCTGAGATTCATGAAGTATGATTGTGTCATCAATATCGCAACTCCACATTTGCTGACTGATGTTTTAAACCAAAATGTACACACTTCAAAAGACAAACTTTTAAGAAATATTAACCTGTAGTTACGTAAAAATTTCAATAAATGCATTATTTTATACGCATTTATGAGGAAATGCCTATTTGGCACATAAGCATAAGCTCATGCTTAAATGAAATCTAGTGCTCGCAATTTCCCTGTGAATAGCAAGTAATAAGGTAGAAATGTTTTCCTTTAGTAAATGTTGAAATGTTTTTTAGAAGCCATCACTGTTTTATGTCTGATTTATTTAATAACAGGTGAGAAACCTGAATAAATCAGTTACTTGAAAAATGAAGTACATGGACAATCAGCTAGACTGACAAAATTCAACGATCTACAGTTATTTGGAAAACCTTAAAGAAGGATAATAGTTCTTTAAATAATTGCACCTACATGTTTCCAAAAAACAACTTCCAAGCAGTTGTTTTATTTTAAATATGCCTATAGGAAAACAAACCTTCTTCTGTTTTTAAAGAATAAATCAGAATAATAAATCATGTCTGATTTATGATATGTGTTCAAACCATGCTAAAATGTTTGAAATAATTAGTGTCTCCCCCAACATGGAACAAGACAGCTAAGTCTTTGTAGCTCTCAGCTTTCTTGATCTTGACTATTGTAGGGCAAAAATAATAACCCCCATAGGTTCATGGTTGGAATGAACCTCTGTTATAAAAGACAAATTAAGAAGAGAAAAACAAACAGAAGTTTATTAACATGTGCCTTTCAAATATACATGAGAGACACCCAGAGAATGAGTAATTCTCAAAGAAGTGGCTTTGAATTCCTGCATCTATTGTATTTTCAACAAATAACAGTAAATTTTTAGAGAAAGACACAATAAAGAAAACAGACTTTGAATATCTACAAGAAGCAACCTAGGAAAAGGCAAATGAGTGCCAGATATAGGCTAGTTAGTAAAGATTGTTAATATAAATTCCTGTGGTATTATCTCCAGGCCAATGAGGGTCAAAAGCTATCTTCAAGGTTTAACCTTTGTTCTACCTAGTGGGGTGGCGGGGGTGAGGGTGGGAGCCAGTGTCTTAGTCCATTTTATTTTTCTATATCAGAGTACCTGAGGCTGCGTAATTTATAAAGAAAATATGTTAGCCAGATCATGCCTGTAATCCTAGCACTGTGGGAGGCTGAGGCAGGTGGATCACCTGAGGTTAGGAGTTCAAGGCCAGCCTGGTCAACATGGTGAAACCCCATCTCTGTTAAAAATACAAAAAAAAAAAAGAAATTTAGTGGGGTGTGGTGACATGTGCCTGTACTCCCAGCTACTCAGGAGGCTGAGGCAGGAGAATCACTTGAACCTGGGAGGCAGAGGCTGAAGTGAGCCAATATCACACCACTGCATTCCAGCCTGGGTGACAGAGCAAGTCTTCTCAAAAAAAAAAAAAACAGAATATGTTTATTTCGTTCATGGTTCTGCAGACTGAGAATTAAGAGAGCTATGGCACCAGCATCTGCTTGGCCCTTAGTGAGGAGCACCTGCTGCATCATAAAATGGTAAGAAGGTCAAAGGGGAAGTGGACACATGCAAACAGACAGAAAAGAAGAGAGAAAAAAACTCGAGGAGTATCTTGGCTCTATAACAACCCACTCTTGTGGGAACTAATCCCTTCACATGAGAACTAACCCAGTCTCAGGAGAGTAAGAATTTACAACCAAGAGAACAGAATCAAGCCATTCATAAGGGATCTGTCCCTATGACCCAAACACTTCCCACTAGGCCTTCAAACATCACACACTGGAGATCAAATTTTAACATAAGTTTTGGTGAGAACAAAACAAATCATACCTAAGCCATAGCAGGTAATATATATTTTATCTCAGTAAATTTTACATCCCGCTTTTAGGCAAATAAAAGGAGGGCTGAGAGCTCTTCTCCATCTTCTTTTTAACTGTATTCAGTTCAACAATCCGTCATACTTTTGGGAGACATATTCTTGTCTCTTACCAATTAAACATCTTTGTGATGTATGTTTTATTAACTACTGGAAGGGAAAGTAGGAAAGTCCACCAGGAAAAGGAAAGCAAAATTGGAAATGGAAAATGCTAGGAATAGGGTCAGCATCTACAGAACAAACTCTAGTCATAAGGAAAACAAGAGAAGTAATCACTGTCTTATTACAAGAATAGTTTCTTTAAACATTTCAGAGGGACCACTAAGAAAACTGACAGAATTCTCTTCTGCAAATATGGCTAAAAAGCTTATCTCCAAAGATGAGCAACCAAGCTGCTGTAACACCTATTGACCTATCTCCTTCTGAAGGATGGACAATATATACTAATAGAATACATACTATTTACTGGTATGTAAATAGTTGAGCTGAAGACAATTAAGAAGAAGAGGTATACTAATATAATGGAATACATACTTTTAACACCAAAGTAAACTCTGAAAACAAAGTGCTTTAGTTTGAATTCTGGCTATGCCACTTTCTAGCTGTGTGACATTAAGAAAATTATTCAGCTCCTCTCTGCTTCAGATTCTTCATCTATAAAGTTGCTGCAATTATTATCTATCTCATGAAATAGAATGAATAAGTCAATATATATTATGCTTACATTGGCCCCTGACACATTCAAAGCATGCAGTGTTTTTTGTTAAATGTATAGATGTTTTGCTCCTTTACATCTTGCTTGCTTCTGTTGGCATCTTTTGTCATAGCTTATCAGTGTTTGTAAGCCAGCAACCATTGATTCATATTCACTTTGTAGAACAAAGAATAAATAATCCTTTAGAAACATTACACCTATGGCATAATCATGCCTTGAAATATTAATCTAATTGTTCTCTGTGTATTTCTCTCTCCCTTTCTTTTACCTGCAGGCAAAGGACTGCTCTTTCTCCTCAAACACACTGAAACAGAAAAAGAGATTCAAATAAACCTTTAGCACAAGTGCAAGAAGAAGATTCTGCATGGCATCCAAATGCCTCCAAAAGACTAGGTAAGACTAGGTAGGAGAGAAAAAGAAAGAAGGAGGATGGTTCAGATAGAATATAAAGGGGGTCTAAAAGGAAGAGAGGTCAAAGCAGGAAGGTGAACAATGACTTTCCATGACAGATGAGCAAAGAGCAAAGTAGAAGGGACTCTGCTGAAGTTGGGCTGTCCTCTAGCATGGATAATTCTCTCGCTGTCCCAGTGAGGCCCCTGTCCTCAAACCCATACTTTAGAGGACGCTTCCCTGGCCCTTCTTCAGCTGTGTCCCTCCTTACTGATAAGAAATCTGTGAACCAAAAGGGATATGCCTATGTGAAACCTGCACTCCCCATTGTATACCATATTCTAGGGAACTCTATTGTCTCTAAGCTGCTGCCAGGACCTATATCAGCCTTCTCCAAGCTCCTCTTCTGGTGTGCCCAATCCTAGCCCCAAGGTGTGGTCACAAGAAAGATACTTGCGAAGATATGATCAGAAGTTGCACTTGTGGCTGAGGTGTACACAGAAATGTACATAAAGACCCTCATAATGCAGGATTGAGCTGGAAGTGAAAAGAGAAGGCAGAGCCAGCTATGGGCTGTGTATTAGTCTGTTTTCATGCTGCTGATAAAGACATACAAGAAACTGAGAAACTTACTAAAGAAAGAGGTTTAATGGACTAACAGTTCCATGTGGCTGGGGAGGTCTCACAATCATGGCTGAAGGTAAAAGGCAAGTCTCACATGGCAGCAGAAAAGAAAAGAGAATGAGAGCCAAGTGAAAGGGGTTTCCCCTTATGAAACCATCAGATCTCATAAGACTTATTCACTGCCACAAGAACAGTATGAAGGAAACTGCCCCCATAATTCAATTACCTCCCATTCAGTCTCTCCAACAACACAAGGGAATTATGGGAACTACAATTCAAGGTGAAGTATGGGTGGGGACACAGGCCAAACCACATCATTCTGCCCCTGGCCCCTCCCAAATCTCATGTTCTTACATTTCAAAACCAATCATGCCTTCTCAACAGTACCCCAAAGTCTTAACTCATTTCAGCATTAACCCAAAAGTCCACTGTCCAAAATCTCATCTGAGACAAGGCAAGTCCCTTCTGCCTGTGAGCCTGTAAAATCAAAAGCAACCCACTTACTTCCTAGATATAATGGGGCTACAGGCATTGGGTAAATACAGCTGTTTCAAATGAGAGAAATTGGCCAAATGGGAGAAACTGGCCAAAACAAAGGGGCTACAGGACCAATGCAAGTCAAAAATCTAGCAGGGCAGTCAAATTTTAAATCTTCAAAATGATCTCCTTTAACTTCATGTCTCACATCCAAGTCACGCTGATGCAAGGGTGGGTTCCCATTGTCTTGCTCCAGTTCCCAACAAGTTTCTCATTTTTATTTGAGACTACCTTAGCCTGGATTTCACTGCCTATATCATTATCAGCATTTTGGTTAAAGCCATTCAACAAGTATCTAGGGAGTACCAAACTTTCCCACATTTTCCTGTCTTCTGAGCTCTCCAAACTGTTCCAACCTCTGCCTGTAACCCAGTTCCAAAGTTGCTTCCATATTTTGGGGGTATCTTTCAGCAGCGCCCCACTCTACTGGTACTAATTTACTGTATTAGTCTATTTTTATGCTGCTAATAAAGCCATGTCAGAGACTGGGCAATTTCAAAAAAAATAAAAGAGGTTTAATGGACTCACAGTTCCACGTGGCTGGGAGGGCCTCAGAATCATGGCAGAAGGTGAAATGCACAACTCACATGGCAGCAGACAAGAGAAGAGAATGAGAACCAACCAAAACGGGTTTCCCCTTATAAAACCATCTAATCTCATAAGACTTATTCCCTACCACAAGAACAGTATGAAGGAAACTGCCCTCATTACTAAATTATCTCCCACTTGGTCCCTCGCACAACACAAGGGAATCATGGGAGCTGCAATTCAAGATGAGATGTTGGTGAGGACACAGACAAACCATATGTAGTATGGGTCCTGTATCTTGAGGTTGTAACTTCAGGTGTAGAACTCCAAAGAGTATGAAAGTTCTAAGTTGGACTCTGGCCTTCCAAGTCATGTTGAAAGTATGCTTGTCAAGATAATGTGATAGGATATATTTCATTTAGAAGTTTATCAGCTTGATTTATTGCTTGTAAACATTTCAACTTATCATGTATGGGCTTCCATTTGTATTCTTGCTCTGAGTTCCACAAATGTGAGTCACATCCTGTAAGTAGGGAGATGGCCCTGCCACTGACGCATGCATATTCCCAGTTGTCTTAGTCCATTTTGTGCTTCTATAACAGAATACTAGACTGGGTTATTTATGAACAAAATAAGTTTATTTGGCTTATAATTCTGGAGACTGGGAATTCCAAGATCCAGGGGCCACCTCTGGTGAGGGTTTTCTCATTGTGTCCTCCCATGGCTGAAGGTGGAAGGACAAATGAGCACATGAGACACAGAAAGGATGGGGATGAACTTCAACCTTTTATCAGGAACCCACTCCTGTGACAGATCCATTCCCACAATAATGGCATTAAACCATTGAGGAAGGCAGAGCCCTCATGACCTAATCACGCTTTAAGCGCCTTATCTTTAAATAGCATCACAATGGCTATTAAGTTTCAACATGAGTTTTGAAAGCGGCATTGAAACCATACCACCAGTTAACTATGAGGTTTCTGCAGCCTAATCAAAGAAGTCATCTCGCTAGACTATAAACCCCAAAAGGCAAATATCACATAGGTTGTATTCATTACTACATGTAGGGGTTGGTAAAATAAAGACCACAAACCAAATTCAGCTCTCTGCCTGTTTTTGTGTGACCCATGAAATATGAAAGGTTTTTACATTTTTAAATGATTGAGAAGAAATAAAAGAATACTTTATGGCAACTGAAAATTACATGAAATTAAAATTTTAGTGTTCATAAATAAATTTTGTAAGCCACAGTTATTTGTTACATGTTATCTATGGCTGCTATGACACTACAATGGCAGAGTTTAACAATTGTGACCAGAGACCTTAAGGTCCACAGAGCCTAAATTATTTTCTATTTGTTTGGTGATAGAAAACTTTGCAGACTTCAGCTATATACCCAGTGTCTTTTAAAATATGTAGCATACAATAGGTGTTCAATAAATAATTGTTAAATAAATTAATAAAAGAATAAATAAATATCTTCTAGTAATAATTAATTTGCTTGATGTCAGATGTGAAAACTATAGCCCTTCTCAGAGGACAGGGCTACAGTAAGTCATGAAATAAAATTAAATGTCATAAACACATGTGATAAGCAATATTATGTACTGAAATATCTAATCAAAAAAGTTGTCTGGGATGCTTGAAAATACAGGAGGTGTCTACAAGATGCCTCACAGTGTAACAAAACTTTGATCAATTTAGCCAGGTTTGGGGCTTTTATTAAGGTTGCAGGTTCAGACTTCATTGGTCCTAAAAGAAGATAGAGGAATCCATCTTTCAAGGAGATAACTCAGGAAACTGATGTAGGAAGTCAGAATGCTAATGTATGAGCTTACATTATAAAATACAACCTTTTTTCCCAGAAGAACACTATCGCTTTTTGCCTGTATTAGAAGATTATTAGGGTTTTCCAGATAAAAAGAAGTATAATAAACGTGTGTTTGTGTGTGTGTGTGTAGACACACATAGGTATGTATGTGGAATTGGCTCACACAATTACGGAAGTCAAGGAGTTCCATGATCTGCTATCTATAAGTTGTAGACCAAGGAAAGCCACTGGTGCAGTTCAGGTCCAAGTCCAAAGCCTGAGAACCAGCAAAGCCAACGGTGCAAATTTCTGTCTGAGGACCAGAGGAAATAAAATGAGATGGCCTCACTCAGGAACACAGGCAGGAAGTGAAAAGGGGTGCATTCCTCTTTTCTCTGCCTTTAATTTTATTAAGATCCTCAACTGATTGGTTGATACCTGCTCATATTACGGAGGAAAATCCACATAATTGTGTCCACAATATAATGCTAATCTCATCTAAAACACTCTCACAGACACTCCCAGAAATAATGTTTAATGTAGCCACCTTCTGGCCAGTCAAATTGACACATAAAATCAAACATCACAAACAGAAAATCAGCCATCACAAACACCTAGCTGGAAGAAAAAATATATAATTAAATGTGATTCACTGAGCACAAAATCTGAACAAGATATTACCTAATTCAATGGATTCATTGTATAAAACTCGATTGCCTGTTGTATTTGTTTTCACAAGACTTAATCATTATTGCATGTGACCCACATCTTCTTTTCCCCTGATCAATGCTTAGATGGGAATTATCAGCCCTTGCGGATGCCTCCTTGTCTATGCTTCTGTGCCTGACCTACTTTCCGTTATGAGTGACATATTCTTCTGTTAGTTATATCTACTCGTTTCATCCTCCAGTTAATTCTAGGAGGACTGGGAGTCATTTTGGCTTAGTTGACTTTCCCTGTCTCTGCTATGATTTATAATGTATATATTGATTTTATAGTTTAATACAAGATAGAAAATATTATTTTCCAAGCTCCAGCAGAGAAGCAAGAGAAATAGATAACTCACTATACCACCTTCCTGTACTGCCAAATCTAGATGTAACACATACACAAACCCACACTCAGAGTATGGATGTATATACACACATATAAGACATCTACACACATGTATGTACATAGAACAGAAGCCTGCTAATTTTTAATCATTCTACATCTAGAAGACTATTTTGTTGCACTTGGCAGTAAGGCTCTCAAGTAGTTAATACTGGATTTATATAAAGTTAAACAACTTTCGAAAGGGAAAAACATTACAGCTAACATAGGTGGTATGTTAATAATTATAAAAAGCAATAAATGCTTTTATAAATAGCAAATTGCACTTAGAACACTAAACGATGATGAAATCATTGCAGGAGAAGCGGAAGCATCTAAGCAGTTATTAAACTGCAGTGATGAGCTAAGATTATCTTCATATTTAAAAGTAGCTAACATATAAATTAATTTTAAGTAACTTCAGTTAAAATTTTCTAGTGCTTTTTATGTCATGAATTTTTTATGTATTCTCTTTCAATTCTCACAGTTTTATGAAACAAATATCATTATTTTCTTTATTTTTGATAGTAATAAAACTGAGACAGTGTTGTGATGTAAGTCTCGAGTGCCTTGATTAAGACTCAGTTTGAATTAGGACTCCGCCACTTACTGGTTGTGTCATCTTGAGCAAGTTACTTGTCCTCTCTGTAGTCCAAGTTTCTCATTAGTGAATGAGATAATACTTGTAACTGCCTCAGAGTGTTGTATTAATAATAAAATTAGACGAAATAATTTTTTTAAGTTTATAAAAAATATTTGGCAGATAATAAATGCTTGGGAGATACTCTACATTATTAGAAAAGTTAGCCAACATTTTTGAGGTTACCTCACAAAACAAGTAAGTTTCAGGAACAGGACTGGAAACTGAATTCATTTTATTCAAACAGCCACATTCTCAATCTCTACACTTGAAGGTATTGTTTACTCAAGAGCTAGTAAGACTATATTAAATTATGTATAAAACCTCTAAAAATCTATTATTCTTCTTCAAAGATCTTAAGGTTGTTTCACACTTTTCCCACCCAAAAAAACTTATTGACCATTTTCATATCTTTTTTGAAGAAATGTCTAATCAGATCCTTTGTTCATATTTTTGTTCAGTCATCCTTTTATTATTATGTTGTAAGAGTATTTTATATATTCTGGAGACCAGTCCCTTCTCAGATACATAATTTGCAAATATTACCTCCTATTTTTGGGTTGTACTTTCACTTTCTTTAAGGTATCGTTTGCAGCACAAAAGTTTTTAATTGTGAAATATTCCCAACTTACATATTTTCTTTTGTCACTTGGGCTTTAGTGTATCTAATAATGATTGCTTAGCCCAAGATCAAGAAGATTTACTCATAAGAGTTTTATCGTTTGGGCTGTAATATTTAGGTTTAAGATCCATTTTGAGTCAGTTTTGTGCACGGTGTGAGGTTTGTGTCCAAATTCATTCTTTTGTATGTGGGTATTTAATTGTCCCAGCACCATTCCTCAGAAAGACGATTCTTTCCCCAATTTGATTGTCTTTACATCCTTTCAAAAATCAATTGACCATAAATGTATTCCTTTATTTCTAGACTCTCAGTTTTATTTCATTAAACCATACGTTTATCCTTACGACAGTAATCCATTGTCTTGCTGACTGTTTCTTTGTAAAATCTTTTGAAGTTGGGAAGTATAAACCCTCCAACCTTGTGCTTTTTAAAGATTGTTTTAGATATTTTGGGTCCTTGCAATGAATTTTAGGATCAGCTTGTCAATTTCTGCAACAACAGCAACAATAACAAAAAGCCAGCTGACATTTGATAAAGATTGTATTGAAGCTGCAGCTCAATATTGAGAGTACTGTAATCCTAACAATATTAAGTCTTCTGACCCAAGAACGTGAAATATCTTTCCATTTATTTATCTTTGTTAATTTTTTTCAAAAATATTTTATAGCTTTCGTGTACACGCCTTGTACATTTTTTTCATTAAATTTATACCTGAATATTATATCCTTTGTAACTGTTATTGTAAATGGAATTGTCTTCTCAATTTCACTTTTGGAATGCTCATTGTTAGTGTATAAAGATATGTTTAATTTTTATACATTGATCTTGTATCCTGCAACATTTCTAAACTTGATAATTATAATAATTTTTTAGTAAACCCCTTAGGATTTTCTCTATTCAACATTATGTTATCTTCAAACAGAGATAGTTTTACTTCTTCATTTCCAATTTATATACTTTTATTTTTCTGCCTAATTGTCCTGCCTAGAACCTCCAATACATGGTTGAATGAAAGTGTCAAAAGAAGACATTCTTGTTTTGTTCTTGAGCTTAGGGGCAAAGTTTTGACTCTTTCACCATTATGTATGATATTCACAGTCAGTTTTTCATAAATGTCCTTTGTCTATTTGGAAAATTCCCTTTTGTTTCTCTTTATTCAGTGTTTTTATAATGAAAAATGTTAAAATTTTCTTTTCCTTCATCTACTGAGATCATCATACCATTTTTGTCCTCTATTCAACTTACGATACTGTCATTTTTAATAAGAAATGAGCCAGGCATGGTGGCACACATCCATAGTTCCAGCTACTTGGAGGCAGAGGTAGGAGGATTCCGTGAGCCTAGGAATGCTAATCCAGACTAGTAAATATAGTGAGAACCTACCTCCAAAAAGCTTTTTTTTTGATAAAATAAATAAATTCAATACATATTTAGTCTTCATGCAGTTTCTGTGTACACAGCTTCCAAACCCTTGGAATCTCCAAAGTAATGAGTGCCTTTTTTGTATGCTAATGAGATGACTAATGGTTTGGGACTCCTGGATAGACCCAGGATGAGCCAGGGGAGACCAACCTTGTTATTAGAGGGTTAGAACTTTCAGCACCATGCCCTGACCTCTGGAAAGGGAAGAAGAGTTGAAGGTTGAGTTGATCACCAATAACCAATGCTTTAATAAATCATGCCCATATAATGAAGCCTTAATTTAAAAAAAGACAGGGTTCAGAGAGGTTCCAGGTTGCTGAGCACGTGGAGATACTAGGGTGGTGCACCCAGAGGAAGCAAGGAAGCCCCACATCCCTTCCCCCATTCCTTGCCCTATGCATCTCTTCCATCTTACTATCCATCTGTAACCTTTGTGATATCCTTTACGATGGGATAACTACTGATAAGCATAGTTTCCCTGAGTTCTGTGAGCCCTCCTAGCAAATTATCAAATCTGAGGAGGAGCAGAGGAGCTTGTGGGGACCCCAATTTGTAGCTGGTTGGTCAAAAGCAGAGATCCCAACCTGGAACTTGCAATTGGTGTCTGAAGAGGAAGGCAGTCTTGTGGGACTGAGTTCTCAACCTATGGGATCTCATGCTATCTCTGGGTAAATATTATCAGAATTTAAATAAATTTTAGGCTAACTAGCTGTTGTCTCCAGAATTATTTGGTATGGGGAAAAAGAAAACATACATCTGGTCACAGAAGCATCAATAATATAGTAGGAAAATAAACAGTTATAATAGGAAAATTATATCAGTAGTATACATAGTTTTCCTACTATACACTAATGGTATGTTTTCGTTAATTTTTTAATGTTATAGCAACCTTGCATTGCTATAACAACCTTGCATTGGTCAGATATATAATCTTTTTATATTCAATGAAGTAGGTTTGCTACTATTTTGTTGTGGATTTTGTGTTAACATTTATTGGAAATGTTGGCCTGTAGATTTGTTGTGATATCATTGTCTGGATATCAACACAATAGTGGCCTTGTGGAATTAATTGGGAAGGGCTTCCTATGTTTTAGAAAGAAACAAGATTTTTTTTCTGTTTTTTGAAAGAGTTTGTGAAGAATTGGTATCCACTCTTCCTTAGTAGAATTTACCAGTGAACCCACCTGGACCAATACCTCTTTCTGCTATATTGACTCTTTTATCATTAGAAAATATCTTTATCTCTAGTAACTCAATTTGTTTTAAAGTCTATTTTGTTGATATTAATATAGTCCTGCTCTTTTATGGGTGTTGTTTGAATCATACATATTTTTTTAATTTTTTTCTTTCAGCTATACTTTTTAAACAAAATTGTGTCTTCTGTAGACAGCACATAGTTGGATCTTGTTCTTTGTCCAACTTGACAATCTCTGCCTTTTGATTAGATTGCTTAATTCAGTCAGGCACAGTGGCTCATGCCTGTAATCCCAGCACCTTGGGAGGCTGAGGCAGGAGGATCACTTGAGGCCAGGAGTTCAAGACCAGCCTAGGAAAAATAGCAAGACTCTGTCTCTACAAAAAAAGAAAATAACTTTAAAAAGAAAACAAAGATTGTTTAATTCATTCACATTTAATGTTGTTATTGATAACACTGTTACATGCTATCACTAATAACAATGTTGTTATTGATATAGTTGGATTTATACCTGACATCTTGCTTTTTGTTTTCTATACATTTCCTTTTTCCCTTTACTTCTCTTTTATTGACTTCTTTTATAATAAGTGAATAGCTTATATTAGTATCATTTTGATTTATTTAATTTTTTTATTTTTTAGTTATTTTCTTGGTGATTAATTTAGGTTTACAATATACATCTTAACTTGTTAGAATCTACTTAAGATTTATACAGATATCATTCAAGGAAATATAAAAACATTACTCCATTCCATATCCTGCCTTGTTTGTGCTATTATCGATACCTATGTTTTGTCAATAAATGTTGTAAACCAAACAATACTTTGTTGTCATTATCACTTTTTATAATCTTATATCTTTTAAAGAGGCTGAGGAAACAAAAGAAACTAAATATGTATTTGTATAGATTGCTGTATTAATCTCATTTACAGTTTTTGGTTCTCTGCATCTCTTCACGTAAATTTGAATTACCATCTGGTATGACTTGCTTTTTTGCAGCTGTGTCCCCACCCACTTTATTTGATCATTGTCAAAAATAGTATTTTTGTACTTTACAGGCCCAACAACATAAGGAAACATGCAATTACAGTGTATTCAATAATAACCTACATTTTCTTTTTGTCTTTCAGTATTTTAAGGATAGTATACCTGAGTATAGATCACTTTGTATATGTCTGCTTGGGGTTTGTTGAACTTTTTGGATTACAGATCAATGTTTTCACCAAACTTGGACTTTTAAAATTATTGTTTATTTTGTCCCTTTTCATCTCTCTTTGCCTGTGGTACTCCTGTTGCTCATATTTTTGTGCGCTTAATGGTACTCCACATTTCTCTGAGGATTTATTGATTCTTCATTCTTTTTTGTCTTATTTTTCACATTGTAGAATCTCAATTTATCTATTTTCAAGCTTGCTCATACTTTCTTCTGCAAGTTGAAATTGACTGTTGAATGCCTCTGGTAAATTTTTATTTCAATTATTATACTTTTCAACTCCAGAATTTTCATTTGTTTCTTTTTTATAATTTCTATTTCTTTATTTTGTCTCCTGTATTTGATGAGAAATTGTCATTATATCTTTCTTTAATTCCTTAAGTATGTTTTCCTTTAGTTTTCTGAACATATTTATAATAGCTGCTTTGACATCTTTGTCTGCTAAATCCACCATCTGTGCCTCTTCAAAGGCAGTTCCTGTTACCTGCTTTTGTATTTCTTTTGTATAGCTCATATGTTTCTGTTTGCATGTCTTATAATTTTTTAAAAAACTGAAAATTTTAGATAATATAGCAACTATAGTTACCAATTCCTCAGGGATTATTGTTTGGTCATTTATTTGTTTAGTGATGACTGAAATAATTCTGTGAAGAGTCTATTTCCCCTACATTGTGCAGCCACTGATGTCACTAGTCAGTTTTTCTCTTTTTTAACTGGCTACCTACAGGTAACCTCTCGTTGATGTAAGCTGCTTATTAGTCAAAAGTTATGCTTAAGCCTACCTACTTGGTTAGATTTTTACTCTTTACCATTTGATGTGTATGTGGCCTAATGGCTTCTGTCGTAGTTCAAGGAGTTTATATTTTTTATCCCTTTTCTCTGTTAAGGTCTTCAACTGATTCAATGAAGTCCACCCAAATCATGAAGATTAATCTGCTTTATTCAGATTGCGAATGTAAATCTCATCAAAAAATACATTCACAGCAATGTTTACATCAGTGTTTGATAAATATCTGGGGCCAGGGGCCTAGCCAAGTTGGCACATAAAATTATCACAGACATGGCACTTAGTTCTTTTACATTACCAGGAATGAGTACAATTGTAGTTTTAAGCCTGACTTCCTAGGAGTTGACCCTAGGTAAAAGTAGCTTCTTATTCATCAATGTTTGGTCAAAGGTTGTATTTAAGTCCCTTGTGTCAGTGAAGCTTCTGCCCTGTGTTGTTGGGTATGTGCTCCTTGGGAAATACTTTTAAGTCTACCCTACATTCTGCTCTGAGTGTTCCCAAGTGGGTGCAGCCTTGCCATGCACACAGACTTTCTAATCTCGAGTTAATGGAGATCTTAAAAAGGCTCTTCTTGGCTGTTTCTTTCCTTGTTTTGTTTTTAAAATAATCTTCTACTCTGCCATTTTTCCAGTATCATGGAACTGCCACTTTCCTCTTAACTGTTCTCCATCAAGGTTGGGCATAGGCTCTCCACTTTCTGTTCCACATAAACTCTTCTCAGGCACAGCTGTGGAGTAATTTGTCTTGATGGCCTCCCTTTACCCTGGGAAGAATCCCTGTGCCACTGCCCCAGAGCTTGGAGCAGAACTGCTTTTCCCAGAGGGAGACAATCCATCACTATGAGTGGGGCTTGTAGAGGAGCAGACAAATTCTGATCTCCTTGGCTTGTCCCTCCTAGTATGGAGCTCTTTTGCTACAAATGAGCTCTACCTGCTTCTTGGACTAGAGTTTCTGCCCCATAAGTGGGAGCTTTTGCTACACAAAGCTTGGGGAATGGAGGGTGAAGGCAGAAATGCCAGCAGCCTGCCCCTCCCTGGATGAAGCTGTGGCCCCAGACTAAGTACTGGTGAGAAAGAGCCCCATTGTTTCAGGCACACACACGTGCAGTAAAACTGCTGGAATTTGGTAAAACAAGTGCCCAGGTAAAACTGCTGGAAATTGAAGCTGAAGGACAGAGAGAGGAAAGATTGCAGTGCATGATTCTGATGCCACAAACTCTGTGTTCTTAAGAAGATTTGTAGATTTTCTTAAATGAATGTATCTAATACAATTTCCAGAGACTTTAAATAATAGTGCTTTATAATTTTCATCTAATGGCTGTTTTAATGGGGAAACCATCTACCAAGGACCTTACTCACCATTTCTGAGGTCCCTCTATTCTTTTATGGAGCCAAGCTTTTTTTTTGCCTTGAGTCCTTTCCCATGTTATTTCCTCTGCCTGGAACCCACATCACCTGACCATTCCAATCTGAACTCTTGCCCATTCTTCAGGTATTTGATTGAAAATAAATTCCTTAGGAACACCCTTCCTAATTCAACGTCCAATAAACCCCAATCTGAATGAAATCATCTTGTTACAACAACATCCTAAGCTTTCGTGACATCTGATACTTTCTTTCATAGTACATATTGCAATTGTAGTTGTAACAGGTTATTAAAGGGGATTTTTCCTATTTCTGATATTTGTAGCTAAAGCTCCAGTGTCAAGAACAATAGGCACCAAGTACACCCACATTCTTCAAAGACAGCCCATGGGATTTACCAGCTGCAGAATCAGCCCTACTGTAATCACCTGGATTCATGCCGATGTAATTAGTAATTTCTAAGAGCAGTTATTGGAAGTTATGGGAAGTTTTGAGAGAGGTATCCTCTTCCCCAAAGCCAAGACATATGCATATTACTCATGGGTGGAGTAGACACTGCAAAAGGTAGCCAGGTTTGAGGAATTTAGCTGAATCCTGCGGAGAGTGGCCTTAGAGCTGAGGGGACCCTTACAGCAGGCGATTAACAAACCACTGGAGGTAGAAGCAGGAGCTAAAATGGAGCTACCAATCATAGCACTAGTGAATTTAAAAACTTTTGACTCTTTTCTGTAATTTTCCTTTTTTACATTTCCCCAAACCCACACTCTACTGATGGGGCCCAAAGTGACAGTGAGTCAAGGCAAAAGGAATAAAAAAACCATACCTCCCTTCCCAGTGCCATGTCCCTCTCATCAAAAATCAGGCCAGAACTGAGAGAGGGAAAAAATGTGGATCAGACAACAGAATGAATTTCTCAATTGGTCTGGATTAGAGATTTTTATGCCTGATAGTAACTGGAAAGTTATTGAAGCTCCCTTAAAGATGACTAAGGAGTGAGAAAGAATCACCAAGCATACAAAAAGGCACTAACTAAAGAAAAACAGAACTATTTCATGCTTGCATCCCACCATATTCATGCAGCAGCTTAATTAGCTGATGTGAGAATTCTGTAGTTTTATAAAATTCTTGGTGTGTTTATTTGCTTAATATTTATGTCTTCCAGTAGGCCATAAGTTCCATGGAGGTAGAGGTTACACCTCTAGCACCAGTCCAGCTCTGACACATAATAGGCCTCTAATTAATATTTGTTGAATAAATAAATGAATATATACAGAAGTGAATACATTTGATTTTTCATTTAAAATTTTTCAATTGTTCAGAATAATAGTCAAATATGTGCTTTGTGGTGTCCATATATAAAAGATAAAAATATCAGACTAGACAATTAAAACATGAGAATCTGAGGGACAAAAAGAAACTTGGAGAAAAAAAAAAGAGTCTCTGCTGAGGGGATTTCTTTCCTTTGGAAATGTTATTTTAAGTATAAATTTGATATTCCTTGGACAGAGAAGATTGTGGAAAAACAGTAAAGATTCAGTCTGCCGGAAAAACAGCCTCCACTGAAGTAGCTGTCGCTCGTTCCAGAGAAAAGGCGTATGGGTGGGAGGTAGAAGGAGTTCTTTATCGTGTATTTTTCTCTTCTCCCTATAATGTCTCTTAAGGTAATATTTCATCCAGAGTGATCGAAGTCCCTGAAATTTCAAGAACAGGCAGGTCTTCTTTTACAAGCAACAGTAAAAAATTTTTGAGCAGCTAAGCATGTTACCAGGGAATTAATAATAAATCTGTACAGATTGATATTCCCCTGAGATAAAAGAAAAGAGAAAATATTAAAAAACTGATGCTTCTGGCAAATGGAAAACTAATGGAGTGTGTATCTCTCAGTGGAAGGGAAGAACACAGCATTTGCTTTTATTCCCAAAACTAAAGCCTGCCGTGCCGGGTAATGAGCAGATCTCTTGTCACATAGGCTATGCTCTCAATACCACTGACAGAAACTAAACAGCATGGTGCCAAGACCCAGGAGGCTTCGGCTGGAATGCCAGTTCTACCACTAATTAGCTGTGTGACCTCAGACAAGTAACTGCATGTCCCTGAGCCTCAGTCTTTGCAATGGGAAACAAAGATAACACCTGCTTCATAATGTTTTCAGAATTAAACAGGAGCACGTGCACATTGGCTGGTATCTAGTAAGGACTCAGTAAGCTTCTGATTCTTTCCCATAATATGTTACATTTTTCTAGGTCATTTAATCTTTATAGGAAAAAAAATTTTTACTCCACATAAACTATCAACTCTTTACCTACTAGCTCACATGCTACTCTGTTTTAATAACATGTCAAGGTCCATAACCTCAGGAAATTGTTCTTATCCAATTTTATAGACATCAGTTTCTTGAAAATGTTAACAATACTTCTTTGGATTTTTATCTCCTTCCACCAGCCCTTCCATCCCCATCCTTATGAGTCAACAGTAGATTATAAGAGCAGGGAAGCCAAGGTCTATATATTTTTTTTTCACTGTTGTATGTTCAGCATATATCATAGAATCTAGCACTTTGTAATTAATCAGCATGTATCTATTACATGAATGGAGGAATGTAACATACATTCATCAAAACAAGCTAACTACTATATAAAACAAACTCAATATCTCAGTGTCTTAAATCAAAGAACACATATTTTTTATTTAGCCACAGTTGAATGTGAGTCAGCAGGTGGTTGTATTTTGCACAATCATTCAGACACTGGGATCTTTTCATTTAATGATTCCACTTCATCCACAGCCTCAAGCCCTCCACTAAATCTTCTGTATCCAACCAGCAATTAAAAGAAGAGAAGGCTGGATGCCATGGCTCACGCCTGTAATCCTAGCACTTTTAGAGTCCGAGGCAGGGTGATTACCTGAGGTTAGGAGTTTAAGACCAGCCTGGCCAATATGATGAAACCCTGTCTCTACTAAAAATACAAAAAAATAGGCATATATGGTGGCAGGCACCTGTAATCACAGCTACTCAGGAGGCTAAGAGGGGAGAATCACCTGAACCCAGGAGGCAGAGGTTGCAGTGAGCCGAGATCACGCCACTGCCCTCTGGCCTGGGTGACAGAGCAATACTTTATTTGAAAAAAAAAAAAAAAAAAAAAAAGAAGAAGAGCAAGCCAATGAGAAGGACTTACAGGGAGATTTTAGGAGCCAGGCCTGCAAATGACATCTATCACTTCCCCCTCCCATTTCATCAGCCAGAACTCGGGCCTATGGACCCACCAAACTTCAGAGGAATCTGAAAAATGTAATACACCTGTGTCCCCCCAAAAAAGAATTGTTTTAATGGGACACTAGCCAGATTATCTGACTTAATAGGTCAGTCATGTCTGTTGAGTGACTAAGTGATGAGCATTAGATATTAGACAGAGAGTTGTATCCAGCAATAATAGCCAAGGTTTAGGAACAGGAATCTGGGAGTCAGGAAAACATGAAAAGAAAGGAAAGGAACAGGTAAAAGAAAACTAGGATCCAAAATAAGAGACCAAACCCAAGGACTGAAAATGAAGGCAAAAGTTCTACAACTCCAGAGACAGTGGCCAAAATCATAGATCAATATTATTAAATATTTGCACCAAACAAATAGCAACAAAGATAGCTGTTCAAGTTATGCCTGTTTTGAGTCCAAACTATTCTGGAAACTGAAGTAGGGCAGGCTTCATGTGAGCTGAATGTGGCGTGTCAGTATGCAGAAGTAGAAATTCAGAGGCAGAGACAGTCAATAATATAAAAAACCAAAGCCATAAAATAGCTTACATAAAAGCTATTTTATTAATTCTCTTGGCTGTAACTCTCTGAATATGATTGGAAAAAATATGGCTCTCCCATAACCTCAGGCCTCTGCATTCCTTGTTCCCTACTGGTATACTTTCAAACCAAGGGGCAGATTCTAGAAATGCCATGTGTTGCTGGAAGGAAAAGGCCTCATCCTGGAAGACAGGCACAAGATTCCCTGCAATACAAAGGAGGCAGGACCTGCATCTGCAACCTTCACCATGGTGACTGGAGCCTTTGCCTGAACAAGAACAAGGTGCAGCACTACCCATGCAATTACCCAGCAGCACTGCCCTTGACAGGCCAATGATAAGACCATTCTCCCTTCTCACTTGCAGTTTTCCCTTTTCAGCACATTTTCCCCCTGCCAGGCATCATAATTAGTGCTTTTTTGTGGGCTTAATTGTACATTTGTTTTGATTAATTATCCTCAGAGCTGACTTGGCAGTTATTGAGACATTGGAAAGGGTCCTGGATTTATTTAGTGTTCACACCCCTGCATCTCCTGGGACTCCTCTTTCTGTCAGAAGCAAAACTTCAAGTTCAAAATTGTCTGTATTAGAAAATGTTTTATGTATCCAATTAACTATTTGTCACATTGAGGTAAGTACAAAGATAAAATCTCACCATCTTGTATAAGGTGATGGATATGCATCTTTTTATAGTGCCATGGACCAGGAAACTTAAGAATCAATTTCTATACTCTGAAACAATGACAAAATTGTCTAATATATTAATTTGTGCTGTGACACATTATTCATGATGTAACCTTCCAAATGGCTTCTCAAAATCTTAACTTCCTCACACCCCTACCCTCTGCCCCTGAAAGTTTTCTTAAATCTCTACCTCCAGGATTCAACGCAAAAACTGAAGCTGGTAATATTTAGCCCAGCAAAGTAGAACCAAGCATCACAGTAAGGTTTATGAAGAATCCAGTCAAGAGATTGAAGATCTGGATTTGGATCTTATCCTTGTCACTAAGCAGCTGATTAGGAGTCTCAGACATCCAACTATAAGGAGTTTAAGTAAAGTAGGGAACGTATTAGCTCCTATAACTAAAAGGTCCAGGGATTGGTCTTCAGACACAGCTAAATCAAGGAGATCAAACCTTGTTGTCAAGGCTCTGTGTTTGTCTTTTCTGTGCTTGGACCTTCTTTACTTTTTATATTGGCTTTTCACTTCAGACAATTTGTTCAAGACAAGTAGGGCAGAGAGCCAATGCCAGCCCTAGATATACATGGGTCTCGCAGCTTCCTTTCTCATTAAAAGATACTGCCTCTCTCTTCTCTGAATATCCATAAATAATGTTAATCATGTGATCCATGCAGACTGCAACTTATATCCCTTACTATGGTAAGAAAAAAGGAGAAGAATAGATCAAAACCCAGTGATAGACTCATCATAACATTTTGGAAATGTCATCCAAAAAATGAAAGATCAGGTGCTAGTACATGCTGCAAAGAAAGAAATGACAAACAAACAAGAACACCAAAGCTTTGCTACTTTGTTATTTAAACCAATCACTTATACCATCTGAGAAATAAGCATATCACTACTGACTTTACATAGAAGTACAAAGACAAAGCATAAAAAGTGCTTCCAAAAAAGGCCTTTGGAAAGAAATTTGTTAGATACTTTACAAAATAAATTATATTGCATGTACATTGCTATTGAAAGTATAAATTTGCATCAAGACTTTGGAAAACAATTTGGCATTGTCTTGTAAAACTACATATTATAAACTCCAAAGCCTGGGGATTTCTTTCCCAAGTGGCTGAGACACGGGTCATGATCAAACATTTTACCTGCTCCCCTACGGTTCTTACTTTACTTGAGTTAGGTTTGTCCACCGGGCTACTTCAGGTAAAGGAAATGTGGATAGTAGTTGTATTAGTGTTTTCCAGAGAAACAGCCAATAGGACATGTGTGTGTGTACATATATGTACACACATATATATATTTATGTCTTTCTAACTATATTGGACCACATGATTATGGGAGCTAAGTCCTACAATCTGCCCCCTGCAAGCCGGAGATCCAGGAAAGTCAGTAGTACAATTCAAAGACAGCTGGAAAGCTGCTGGTATCGATTTTAGTCCAGATCTGAAGGCTTGAGAACTGGAAGCACTGAGGGCAGGAGAAGATCAATGTCCCAGCTGTAGCAGTCAGGCAGAGTTAATTCAGTCTTCCTCCACCTTTTGTTCTACTCAAGCCTTCAACAGATTGGAGGATGTCCACACACACTGAGGAGAGCCACCTGCTTAACTCAGTCTGCCAATGCACATGCTAATCTCTTCTGAAGAAAACGCTTCACAGACACATCCAGAAGGAACGTTTAATCAGATATCTGGGCATCCCATCACCCAATAAAGTGAAGACCTGAAACTAACCATTACAAAATTTATCTGTCACTCTCAGAAGAAGCACTGAAAAGCCCTCTGCAGTTCTATCACATCCCTCTTCCCCTGCCAAGGAGCAAGGAGGTCTCACCTTCCTGAAGACACAGCTACATGATAGCACGGTCTTTGTCGCCTTTGTCCCTGAAAGTCCCCCACCAAGAAATAAGCCTTTATTGGGTTAAGCCATATATGCATAGGAGTTATTTTTTATCACCGCATAGTCATTTATATGTCTGATACAATCCTCAAGAGAACTTCTGCACATGTACAAGATGACCATAGTAACACTGTTAATAATGGTAAAAATGCTCAAGCAACCCAAATGCTCACTGACGAATACAATGAACAAAAAAAGAATCATATATAAATCATTGCATTTATACAATGAAATACTGTGCAGTGGTAACATATATTACTATAAGCAACATTGTGTATGAATCTTAATATAATGTCAAGTAAAAAAAAAAAGCCAGTCGCAGGATACTATATACAATTTGATGCCCTTTTCAAACGTTTAATAATAAGCAAGGAAAACATAGTATTTAAGCATACAGATAGCAAAAATGATGATTAATCCAATTTTATATAACCAAGGTCCAAATAAAGAGATACATATTAATAATAATAATGATAGAAATATTTGTAATGGGAATTATAAGTTTAGAAATACTGAAACACTTTAGGCAAAGAGAATAAAACTAGAACTGGTAAAAAGAACTTAAATTGTTAATATCACAAACTCAAAAATATAGGTTCAGTTTATTTTTCTCTGTCATTGGTATATAGCATCCTATCCAGCTTTCAGCTTGCATCTTCAGTAAATGTGTATAAAAATCAAAGAATGGGGTTTGGTTTGGTTTGATTTTAGGAGGATAGAGATGACATCTAAAGAATGCTCTTGGAAAAGACAATCTCAACAAGGAAACTAATTCCAGTAGGTTTCAGTTTTCCAACTTTCTATGAAGAAGGAGCAGTAATTAGCAAAACTGGGAAATCATTGAACTCTGTTTTTGACTAAAAAATCTCCTAAGTTTGAGCCCTTGTTCCCTCATATTGATCCCTTTAGCTCCTTACTTTAAGGCACCTTTATCTTCATATTCTCTCCAGTCTATCACCTGCTGAAACATGGTTTCAACAACAAACATGATCTCTTTCTCTGTAATGTATTCTTCTTTTCTCCACTTTCTAAAAACTATTTCAGGGCAGTCTCAACAACAAATATGGCTTTGACAGCGCTATAAGCTGATAACTCCCCAAATTTATACATTTCTTTCCTGAGCAACAGAATGGTGATAACTGCTCATTTGTCACCTCCACTTGGGTGTCTGATAGACGCCTTTAGTACAAAACACACAACAGTCACTTCTTAACTTCTCCTCAAAATTTGTTCTTTCTCCTACTTCCCCTTCCCCTTTTTAAAATCTCATACTTTATTTCAGAATCCCTTTTTGATTAATGCTAGCACTAGTTACCCAGTTTCCAGAACCATGGATCTGGAGTTCATCTTAGACAATTTCCTGTCTTTAGATGCCTGGGAGAATGTTTCCTATGGGATTCCAATAGCAGTGATCAAGGCAAAAATGAATGTCTAGAGAGGAAGACATAAAGACTGTTTTTGAAAGCATGTGAATTACTCCCAAGAATTCTCATAAATAACTGAAGGGGATATTAAAGAGGGCAGGTCTTTGATATCGAGAACAAGTACGTACCAAAGGAATTTAAGTTACTCAATTTTACCCATAAACTAATAAAACCTAGATATTTTCAAATTACATAGTTCAGATGTCTGTTTCTTCCACTACATTGTAAATCTCTGGAGATTATGAGCTGCATTTTATCAATCTTTGATTTCTCAGTGCCTACCATGGTATCCAACATATTGTGGAAATTTAATACAATTTAATATTTAAATAAATAAATTCATATAAAAGATAGCTTTTCCAGTTATTTACTTTTTTATGATTGAGGATATTTAGTGGCAGAGTGAGCCTTCCTCTGAGTCCCTGATCAGGGTAGGAGTCATTGCTCCATTAACTTGTATATCAGGCCATTCCCAGTGCTTTAGGCCAGGGTATCCAGATTGCTTGTCAGCCGAGTCATGTTGCTCTGCACTTAACATGTTTACCAGCTCCACTTAGGTAAGCAAACAGCAGAAGAAAAAAGGGGAGAGGCAAAAGATCAGAAACTAATAGGTTGCTATGATTTGGAAACACTTGCCTCAGGGATTTGGCAGCACTACTTGTAATAGTTTTGTCTTTGTTTTTTTGAAGGATCAACAAATGATATCATAAAAAGAAGGGCAATATTTTCACAGTATGCAAATGAGATACAATAAAAAAGATATTATTTCTAGCAGCATAAATATTTACCAATCTGGTTAAACTTTATAGAAGTCATGATAAACAGATGCCTGGCTAAGGTCAATGGAGCACTCTACACTGTATATTTGTTGTAAGCTATCCACTGTAAACTGATTATTTTCTTTCTTATATAACTTTAGTGTTGTTTCTTAGAGCATGTTTATTTATTTACCTTTTGGGATTCCACACTTTTGTCAGGTCACTTCCCTTATGTTTTAAGAACCAATGTCAGATTGTTCATGATGGTGACATTTGTAAAGCTACCCAATGGAATACAATGAGGCTGTAGTCAATAAATAAATAATGTTGACCTGAAAAGAATAGTGAAAAGACAACTTATACCCACACGTAACTACTGACTATTAACTGTTCTGCAAAATATCATGAAAAGAACACTGTGTCCATGACAACCCAGCAGTTGAACTCTGATGGTGTTTTGTTGGGGTTTTTTGTTGTTGTTGTTGTTGTTGTTGCTGTTGTTTGCTTTTTCCATCTTGGGAGGGGGGTGAGTGTACATTCACATGCTTACCAGAGTTAATAATAACTTCTAAATCTGGCATTTCCTGATAATACTACAAGCTTATAAAACAGCTTTCATCCAAGGACCTTTAAAAGGCCTAAAATCAAGCTTGTGCTATCAGCATTTGAAAGATTAAAAAGCCCCAAAAGATTATGCAATTTGCCCAAGGTCAGTCTGAAAAGCTTGCTAAAGTGAAAATACAATTCAAGGTAACCAACTCCCAGTCTGTTGTTCTAATTATTAGACAATCTCTCCTGTGTCAGGCTTGAAGCTTTGCCTTAGATTCTCAAAACCTTCGATGGATCACTGAAGTACAGGAAATGTTCCCAAAGCGCAGCTATGGTTAACTGAACATCTTGCAACTTGCAGAAATCTGTTATTACTCTCATTAATTAGTTTAAAGCATTTCTAACAAAACAAATTCTCAAAACACATGAAAATTAAGGATTTCCCCTTTGTTTTATAATCTCACAAATGAAGATGTTAGGAACAAATTATAATTGAAATGAATGTATCACATTTTTGTTTATAACTTAATAGAAAATAAAGCCTTAATTGTACAATGTTAGGGTAGCTATAAAAAGGCTGGACGTGCAAAGCCCTTCCACAAACACTCTCTTTGTGGTACAGAGAGCATTCTTAAGTTAGCATAAAAACAATAGGAGTTCATTGCCTAAAACAGCAAAGCACTGTAAAATACTAACCAATAATGTCTAAGACACTTTCTCTTTCATCTTTGTGGGGCCATACTCACTCTTCTTATAACCCAGACCACCTTTCTTATCTCGTCTCTCATTCAACATGTTAACTATTCAACATGTTAACTACCAAAACACAATTTAGATATCAACCCTCTTCTAAATCCTTGCCTGTCTGCTCTTCCCATCCATATTCTGTCCCATCCCCTCAGGCTGGAACTTAGCCATACTCTGTACTTCCATAGCCTCCTTGACTTACTCATCAACCACCTTTCTTCCTGTGTTTAAATGAGCTCCTTTGTACATTAGACTGAGCTCCAGGATGGCTGGGAAAGTGTTTATTTTGTAAAGGTAGAAAAAGATTATTCATAATTTTTTGTGATCTAGCTTGACACATCTAAGAGTTTAGGAAAATTATCCCAAACTGAAAAAAAAAGACTTCCCTACTGCAGCTCCAACATGTAAAAAACTAAGAAGTTGCCTGATACTGTTGGGCTTTCTGTCCCCACCCAAATCTCATCCTGAATTGCATTCCCCAGGTGTTGAGAGAGAAACCTGATGAAAGATGATTGCATCATGAGGGTAGTTTCCCTAGTGCTGTTCTCATGATAATCAGTGACTTCTCATGAGATCTGATGGTTTTATAAGCATTTGATAGTCCTTCTGTCACCCTTCTCTCTCCCTCCTGCCACCATATAAGACATGCCTTGTTCCCCTTCACCTTCCGCCATGACTGTAAGATTCCTGAGGCCTCATCAGCCATGCAAAACTGTGAGTCAATTAAACCCCTTTCTTTTATAAATTACCCAGTCTCTGATACTATCTTCATAGCAGTGTGAAAACAGACTAAACAAGGATCTTCAAAGAATGTGAAGCCAATGACAGCTATAGTAAACATTAAACACAGATCAACTCCTACTCATATTAGTAGACATATCCACCCTATAGACCTATTTACCTAAGTCCCTATTACTCAAAACATGTTTGACTTTCAAATGAAAAAATTTACAAGCTGCCAAAATGCAGGAAAAACACAATCTGAAAAGATAAAGCATGCATTAGAACCAGAATCAGATATGGCACAGATTTTCAAATTATCAGACAGGGAATTTATAATAACTATAATTGGTAAATTAAGGGCTACAATGAAAAACAGTGAAAAATATGGAAAAACAACTGGGTATTGTAGGCAGAGATTATGGAAACTCTAAGAAAATATCAAAAGAGAGGATCGATCCAAGATGGCCGTTTAGGAAGAGCTCAGGATTACAGCTCCCAGTGAAAGCGCAGAGGGTGAGTGGACGCCACATTTTTATTGCCCACAGACTAGGAAATTCCCAGGCGGAGGAGTTCCATGGGTCACCAGTGCGGCTGATTCAGCCAGCGCGGCTGCTTCAGCCAGTGCGGCTGTGCCGGCCAGCACCGGTGCTTTACCCCACGTGGCTGCTTTGTCAGCGCCCCGGAGCAGCGGTTCTCTGTACAAAATACACCCGTCCGGGTGCCCTTTTGGCTGGCGATTGGAGCCACAGGAAGTCGCCCATTCATCTGTTTAAAAAGGGTACTGAGCAGGAACCAGTAGATTCCAGGGCAAGAAAAGCACCACGAATCTCAGTGCCGCTGTTTAAACCAGCCAGTGAGTTGCTGCAGGGGAAAACACACAAACCCCGGGGCCTCTTGAACGGGTGACTGGAAAACCAACCTTAAAAAAAAAAAGGCTCTGAGGCAGGGAGCCAGGTGATCAGGCTCAGCTGGTGCCACCCACACAAAAGAACAGCAATCAGAAACTCTCTGGATTGAGAGTTTCACAGCAAGTGCAGCTGAACCCCGGAGGATCCAGCTTTGTCGGGGAGGGGCGTCCGCCATTACCGAGGCAGCCCGCCATTACAGAGGTAGTCAGCCAATGCTTAGGCAGCCTGCCATTGCCAAGGCAACCCGCCACTGCAGAGAGACTCCACCTTAACAGAGACGGGCCAACATTGCGGAGGCAGTTCCAACTACACCCATATAAACAGGACTGCAGGGAAGTTCACTCCGCACCTGGGTGGAGCCAACAGCAGCTCAGCAAAGCCTCTACAAGCAGACAGTGACTAGGGTGCCTCCTTGCTGGGCAGGGCAGCTCTGAAGGAAAAAAAAAGTGGCAGCAGCATAACGGAAACTCATAAAGCCCTAAATCCCTGGGACAGAGCACCTGGGAACAAAAAGCGGTTTATGAGTTCTGCTGCAGCAGACCTAAACGTACCTGCCCAGCAGCTCTGAATGAACAAAAGAGCTCACAGCTCACCATTTGAGCTCCTATAAAGAAGAGGCCGTCTCCTCAAGCAGCTCCCTGACACTTGTATATCCAAAGAGCCACCTCATAAGGAGAGATCATATTGACACTTGGCTGGTATCCTTCTGGGACAAAGATAGCAGAAGAAGAAAACTGGTAACAACCCTTACTGTTCAGCAGCTGCTGCAGGTGAACCCCAGGCAAGCAGGGTCTGGAGTGGACCTCAGCAGACCTACAGCAGAGGGGCCAGACTGTCAGAAGGAAAACCAAGAAACAGAAATAACCTCATCATCAACAAACAGAACGTCCAATCAGAGACCCAATCTGAAAGCCAGCAACTACAAAGACGACAGGTGGATAAATCCATAAAGATGGGAAGAAACCAGCGCAAAAAGGATGAAAACACCCAAAACCAGAACACCTCTCCTCCTACAAGGGATCACAACTCCTCACCAGCAAGGGAACAAGGTTGGATGGAGAATGAGTGTGATGAAATGACAGAATCAGACTTTAGAAGGTGGGTAGTAAGAAACTTCTGTGAACTAAAAGAACATGTTCTAACCCAATGCAAAGAAACTACGAACGTTGAAAAAAGATTTGACGAAATGCTAAGAGAATGGACAAAATAGAAAGGAATATAAGTGAATTGATGGAGCTGAAAAACACAATACGAGAACTTTGTGAAGTATGCACAAGTATCAACAGCCGAATTGACCAAGCAGAAGAAAGGATATCAGAGGTCGAAGATCAACTCAATGAAATAAAAAGGGAAGGCAAGAATAGAGAAAAAAGCGTAAAAAGGAATGAACAAAGTCTCCAAGAAATGTGGGACTATGTGAAAAGACCCAATCTACGTTTGATAGACGTACCTGAATGCGATGAAGAGAATGAATCCAAGCTGGAAAATACTCTTCAGGATATTATCCAGGAAAACTTCCCCAACCTAGCAAGGCAGGCAAATATTCAAGTCCAGGAAATACAGAGAACATCACAAAGATATTCGTCAAGAAGAGCAACCCCAAGGCACGTAATCGTCAGATTCACCAGGGTTGAAATGAAGGAGAAAATACTAAGGGCAGCCGAGAGAAAGGTCAGGTTACCCACAAAGGGAAGCCCATCAGACTCACAGCAGATCTCTCAGCAGAAACCCTACAAGCCAGAAGAGAGTGGGGGCCAATATTCAACATCCTTAAAGAAAAGAACTTTCAACCCAGAATCTCCTTTCCAGCCAAACTAAGCTTCGTAAGTGAAGGAAAAATAAAACCCTTTGTGAACATGCAAGTACTCAGAGATTTCATCACCACCAGGCCAGCTTTACAAGAGCTCCTGAAAGAGGCTCTACACATATAAAGGAACAACCAGTACCAGCCAATCCAAAAACATACCAAATGGTAAAGAGAATCAACACAATGAAGAATCTGCATCAACTAATGGGCAAAACAGCCAGCTAGCACCAAAATGGCAGTATCAAATTCACACATAACAATATTAACCCTAAAAGTAAATGGACTAAATGCCCCAATCAAAAGACACAGGCTGGCACATTGGATAAAAAGCCAAAACATATTGGTGTGCTATATCCAGGAAACCTATCTCAAATGCAAGGATACACAAAGGCTCAAAATAAAGGGATGGAGGAAGACTTACCAAGCAAATGGAGAGCAAAAAAAGCAAGACTTGCAATTCTCATCTTTGATAAATTAGACTTTGAAGCAACAACGATCAAAAGAGACAAAGAAGGACATTACATAATGGTAAAAGGATCAATGCAACAAGAAGAGCTAACGATCCTAAATATATACGCACCCAATACAGGAGCACCCAGATACATAAGGCAACTTCTTAATGACTTACATAGAGACTTAGACTCCCACACAATTATACTGGGACACTTTAACACCCCATTGTCAACATTAGACAGATCGACCAGACAGAAAATTAACAAGGATATCCAGGACTTGAACTCAGACCTGGACCAAGCAAACCTAATAGACATTTACAGAACTCTCCACCCCTAATCCAAAGAATGTACAATCTTCTCAGCACCACATCACACATACTCTAAAAGTGACCAAATAATTGGGAGTAAATCACTCCTCAGCAAATGCAAAAAAACGGAAATCATAACAAACAGTCTCTCAGACCACAGTGCAATCAAGTTAGAACTCAGAATTCAAAAACTAACCCAGAACTACACAGCTTCATGGAAACTGAACAACTTGCTCTTGAATGTTGATTGGATAAACAATGCAATGAAGACAGAAATAAAGATGTTCTTCGAAAGCAATAAGAATGAAGACACAACATACCAGAATCTCTGGGACACATTTAAAGCAGTCTCTAGAGGAAAATATATAGCAATAAGTGCCCACATGAGAAGCAAGGAGAGATCAAAAATTGACACCCTGTCGTCAAAACTGAAAGAGCTAGAGGAGCAAGATCAAAAGAACTCAAAGTCTAGTAGAAGACAAGTAATAGCTAAGATCACAGCAGAACCGAAGGAGATAGAGACACAAAAAAACCCTTCAAAAAATCAGTAAATCCAGGAGCTGGTTTTTTGAAAAGATCAACAAAATAGACAGACCACTCACCAGATTAATAAAAAAGAAAAGAGAGAATAACCAAATTGATGTAATAAAAAACGATAAAGGGGATATCACCACAGATTCCACAGAAATTCAAACCATCATCAGAGATTATTACAAACAACTCTATGCACATAAACTAATAAATCTGGAAGAAATGGATAAATTCCTGGACACTTGCCTCCTGCCAAGCCTAAACCAGGAAGAAGCCGAAACCCTGAACAGACCCATAACAAGGTCTGAAGTTGAGGCAGCAATTAAGAGCTTACCACCCAAAAAAAGCCCAGGTCCAGATGGATTCACAGCCGAATTCTACCAGACATACAAAGAGGAGCTGGTACCATTCCTTCTGAAACTATTCCAAACAATACAAACAGAGGAAATTCTTCCCAAATCATTTTATAAGACCAACATCATCCTGATTCCAAAACCCGGCAGAGACTCAACGAGTCTTTCCTTCAGGCCAATATCCATGATGAACATAGATGCAAAAATCTTCAATAAAATACTGACAAGCCGATTGCAA
This sequence comes from Sapajus apella, assembly GCF_009761245.1. Taxonomy (NCBI): domain Eukaryota; kingdom Metazoa; phylum Chordata; class Mammalia; order Primates; family Cebidae; genus Sapajus; species Sapajus apella. The sequence continues at coordinate 2,864,713 of NW_022437048.1, forward strand.
CAACACATAAAAAAGCTTATCCGCCACGATCAAGCAGGCTTCATCCCAGGGATGCAAGGCTGGTTCAACATACGCAAGTCTATAAACATAATTCACCACATAAACAAAACCAAAGACAAAAACCACATGATTATCTCAATTGATGGCAGAGAAGGCCTTTGACAAAATTCATTAGCCCTTTATCCTAAAAACCCTCAATAAGCTAGGTATTGACAGAACGTATCTCAAAATAATAAAAGCTATTTACAACAAACCAACAGTCAATATCATACTGAATGGGCAAAAACTGGAAGCATTCCCCCTGAAATCTGGCACTAGACAAGGATGCCTCTCTCACCACTCCTATTCAATATAGTACTAAAAGTTCTAGCCAGAGCAATCAGGCATGAAAAAGAAATAAAGGCTATTCAAATAGGAAAGGAGGAAGTCAAACTGTCTCTATTTGCAGACGACATGATTGTATATCTAGAAGACCCCATCGTCTCAGCCCCAAATCTCCTAAAACTGATAAGCAAGTTCAGCAGTCCAGGATACAAAATCAATGTGCAAAAATCACATGCATTCCTATACACCAATATCAGACTTAAAGAGAGCCAAATCAAGAACAAACTTCCATTCACAATTGCCACAAAGAGAATAAAATACCTAGGAATACAACTAACAAGGAACGTAAAGGACCTCTTCAAGGAGAACTACAAGCCACTGCTCAACGAAATAAGAGACGACACAAAAAGATGGAGAAATATTCCATGTTCATGGTTAGGAAGAATCAATATCGTGAAAATGGCCATACTGCCCAAAGTAATTTACAGATTCAACGCTATCCCCATCAAGCTACCAATGACCTTCTTCGCAGAACTGGAAAAAACCACCTTAAACTTCATATGGAACCAAAAGAGAGCCCGCATAGCCAAGTCAATTCTAAGCAAAAAGAACAAAGCGGGGGGCATCACACTACCAGACTTCAAACTATACTACAAGGCTACAGTAATCAAAACAGCATGGTACTGGTACCAAAACAGAGATATAGACCAATGGAACAGAACAGAGGTCTCGGAGGCAACACAACATATCTACAACCATCTGATCTTTGACAAACCTGACAAAAACAAGCAATGGGGAAAGGATTCCCTGTTGAATAAATAGTGTTGGGAAAACTGGCTAGCCATGTGCAGAAAGCAGAAACTGGACCCATTCCTAACACCTTACACTAAAATTAACTCCAGATGGATTAAAGACTTAAACATAAGACCTAACACCATAAAAACCCTAGAAGAAAATCTAGGCAAAACCATTCAGGACATAGGTGTAGGCAAGGACTTCATGACCAAAACACCAAAAGCATTGACAACAAAAGCCGAAATAGACAAATGGGACCTAATCAAACTCCACAGCTCCTGCATAGCAAAAGAAACAGTCATTAGATGAATCAGCAACCAACAGACTGGGAAAAAATTTTTGCAGTTTACCCATCTGACAAAGGGCTGATATCCAGAATTTACAAAGAACTAAAACAGATTTACAAGAAAAAAAAACTAACAAGCCCATTCAAAAGAAGGCAAAGGATATGAACAGATACTTTACAAAAGAAGACATACATGAGGCCAACAAACATATGAAAAAATGCTCATCATCACTGGCCATCAGAGAAATGCAAATCAAAACAACATTGAGATACCATCTCACGCCAGTTAGAATGGCGATCATTAAAAAATCTGGAGACAACAGATGCTGGAGAGGATGTGGAGAAATAGGAACACTTTTACACTGTTGGTGGGAGTGTAAATTAGTTCAACCATTGTGGAAGACAGTGTGGCGATTCCTCAAGGACCTAGAAATAGAAATTCCATTTGACCCAGCAATCCCATTACTGGGTATATATCCAAAGGATTATAAATCGTTCTACTATAAAGACACGTGCACACGAGTGTTCATTGCAGCACAGTTTACAATAGCAAAGACCTGGAACCAACCCAAATGCCCATCGATGACAGACTGGACAGGGAAAATGTGGCACATATACACCATGGAATATTATGCAGCCATCAGAAATGATGAGTTTGGGTCCTTTGTAGGGACATGGATGAACCTGGAAACCGTCATTCTCAGCAAACTGACACAAGAGCAGAAGATCAAACACCGCATGTTCTCACTCATAGGCGGGTGTTGAACAATGAGAACACATGGACACAGGGAGGGGAGCACTACACACTGGGGTCAGTTGGGGAGAAATAGGGGAGGGACGGTGGGGGGTGGGGAGTTGGGGAGAGATAGCAAGGGGAGAGATACCAGATGTAGGCGATGGGGAGGAAGGCAGCAAATCACACTGCCATGTGTGTGCCTATGCAACAATCTTGCATGTTCTTCCCATGTACCCCAAAACCAAAAATGCAATAAAATAAATAAATGGGGGAAAAAAAGAAAATATCAAAAGAAAATCTAAAAATCAAAAACATTAATAAATGAAGAATGTCTTTGACTAGGTCACCAGTAGATTGAACACAGCCAAAGAAAGATTCAATGAGCTTGAAGGTAGGTCAATAAAAAAATTCCCAAAATGAAATGAAAAGAAAAAATAATTAACAGAAAAACGTCCAAGAACTATAGGATAATCTCAAAAGATATAAATACATGTAAATGGAATCCTGGGGGAGGAAAAGAAGAATAGAGCAAATAAAGAAAAGAAAGGTTTGAAGTAATTGTGGCTAATAATTTTTGAAAATTAGTGACAGACACTGTTTTGGTCCCTTTGTTTTGCTGTAAAGGAATACCTGAAGTATGTGCAGAGATCACATGGTAAGAGAGACAGTAAGAGAGGGAAGGGAGATGGCAGGCTTTTTTTAAACAACTAACTCTCATGGAAATGAACATAAGTGAGTGCTCACTCAACTGCCCCACTGCAAGCCCAGGGAGGTCATTAATCTATTCATAAGGGCTCCAACTCCATGACCCAAACAGCTCCTCTTAGGCACTGGGATCAAATTTTAACATGAGGTTTTGAGTAGTCAAATATCCCACATTCTACCACTGACCCCTCAAAATTCATATTCTTCTCACATTGTAGAATATAATCATCTCTTTCCAATAGTCCCAAGTCTTAACCACTTGTAGCATTAACTCAAAAGTCTCATTTGCACTCAAGGCAAGTTTTGTACAGCTGTGAGCCTGTAAAATTAAGAATAAATTATGTATTTCCAAAATAGAGTGGTGGAAAAGACATCGGGTAAATACTTCCATTCCAAAATGGAGAAATTGGCCAAAAGAAGGGGTAACAAGTCACATGCACATCCAAAACCCAGCAGGGCAGACATTAAAACTTAAAGCTCCAAAATAACATTTTGGCTCTATGTCCTGTATCCTAGACACACTGGTGGGAGAGATGGGCTTACCAGGGCAGCTCCATTTCTATGACTTTATTGAATATAGCCAATGTGGCTGCTTTCAAGAGTTGGAGTCCACATCCAATACCTGTGGCTTTTTCAGGCTGAGATTGAATGCTGCTGGTGACTCTAATTCTGGGGCCCGGAAGGCAGTAGCCCTGCTTTCACAACTCTACTAGGCACTGCCTGGATGGGAACTTTCTGTGGGGACTCCAACCTCACATTTCTTCTTGGAATTGCCTTAGCAGAATTTTTCCAGGGGGGATCAGCCCCTGTGGCAGGTATTATTAGCTTTTATTGAAGAAAGGATATTCTTTTTAATAGCTTTTTTGATATATAATTGATATATGATATGTACTGCACATCTGATGTAAGTTTTGACATATATACATACCTGTGAAACAATTATCACAGCCAAGATCATGAATATATCCATCACCTCCCAAAAGTTTTGTTGTACCATTTTGTGATTCCTCCCTTCCAGCCTTCTTTGGCTAATAACTCATGTGTCACTGTGGATTAGCTTGGATTTCCTGTAATTTCATATAAATATAAATTTCATATACTATATTTTTTTGCATCTCACTTCTTTGACTCAGCATAATTATTTTGAGGATCATTTATGTTGTAGCATGTATTAGTTGTTCATTCGTCTTTATTGCTGAGCATTAAAGAAGATTACTTTGTATCTATGTTCCACAATTTATTTACCTATTCACCTATTATTTGGCTATTTAAGTGGTTTCCAGTTTGGGGCTATTAGAAATAAAGCAGTTTATAAACATTCATATAAACGTCTTTTGGCACACATATATTTTTATTTCTTTTGGGTAAATACCTAGTAGTGATGTAGTTGGATTATGCAGTATGTATATGTTTATTTAAGAAACTGCCAAACTGTTTAATAAATTGGCTATACAATATGTTATTCCCACCAGCAATGAATGAAAGTTGAGTTTCTTCACATCCTCACCAATACTAGGTATAGTCAGTGGTTTTTAATTTTTGCCTTCCCAGTAAGTAGTGATATTTCATGGTTTTAATGCCCATTTCACTAATGACTCATAATGTTGGACATCTTAAGGTGCTTATTTGACATCTGTATGTCTTTGGTGATGCATTTGCTCAAATCCTCTGCCTATTTTTTTAATTGAGATGTTTGGTTTTTTATTATTGAGTTCAGAGAGTTTGTTATATATTCCTGATTCAAGTTATTTATCAGATGTGTGATTTTCAAATATTTTCTCCCTGTGGCTTGTCTTTTCATTCTTGAAAGGCATTCTGAAGTTTGATAAAGTCCAACTCATTCGTACGGTTGTTAATGGATTATGTTTTTTGGGTCATGCCTAAAAAATGTTTGCCTAACCCAAGGTCACAAAAGCTTTCTTCTAAGATTTTTCCTAAGAGTTCTGTAGTTGTAGTTTTATAGTTTTGCATTTAGTTTTATGATACCTTTTGAGTTAGTTTTTGTATACAATACAAGATACGGTTTGAAGTTCATTTGTTTTACACATACCTATCCAGTTGTGCTGGCATCATTTATGGAAAAGGCTATCTTTTCCCTCTTTACACCTTTGTGAAAAATCAGAGGTGTGCCAAAAATGTCTCTGTTTATTTCTGGACTTTCTATTGTGTTCCACTGATTTACTTGTCTATTTTTGTACTGATACCACACTTTCTTGATTACTATAGCTCGTAAAAGTTCTAAAATCAGGTGATATTAGGCCTTCACCTTTTTTAAATTTTAAACTTATTTTAGCTATTCTAAATCCTTTATATATCTATATAAATTTTAGAATCATATTATCAATTCCTATCCTCAAAAAACATACGCTGGATGTTATTGGACTTTCATTACATCTATAGATCAATCTGGGGAAAATTTACATTTTATTATGTAATCTTTCAACCCATAAACATAGGATATTCACTTTTTAGGTCTTCTGCCTTTTTTTTTTTTTTTTTTTTTTGAGACCAAATCTCACTGGTGTCCAGGCTGGATTGCAGTGATCCAATTTCAGCTCACTGCAACCTCCGCCTCCCAGATTCCAGCAATTCTCTTGCCTCAGCCTCCCGAGTAGCTGAGACTACAGGTATGCGCTACCATGCCCCACTAATTTTTGTATGTTAATAGAAGCTAGGTTTTACCATGTTGGCCGGGCTGGTCTTGAATGTCTAGTCTTGAATGCCTGGCCTCAAGTGATCCACCTGCCTTGGACTCCCAAAGTGCTGGGATTACAAGCATGAGCCATCATACCCAGCCATTTTTAAGGTCTTCTTTAATTTATTTAATTTGTAGGTTTTCATGTATAAGTATTGGATATTTTGACTGATTTATTCCTAAGTATTTTATATTTCTGCTGGTATTGGAAATAGCATTGCTTACACTTAATTTCAACTTCCAACTGTTTGTTACCTGATATAAAAACACAATTGATTTTTGTATATTAATATTTTATCTCACATCCTTGGCAAACTTAATAGCTTTACTAGCTTTATATTTTTAAAGGTTCCTAAAAATTTTTACATAGATGGTTATGTTGTCTCAAAATAGAGTTTTACTTCTCCTTTGTGACTCGAATTGCTTTTTTTCTTACTTTTATTGCACTGGCTGGAACCTCTACTATAACGTTAAACAAAGTAGTCCGAGCAGAAATCTTGTCTTATTTCTGATCTTAGAGAGAAAACTTTCACCTCACATTTGGTGTTAAGTGTAGGTACTTTGTAGATGCCCTTTATCTGATCAAGGTGATCCCATTTGTTTTTAATTTGCTGAGTGTTTTAACTAAGAATAGATGTTGAATTTTGTCAAACAATTTTTCTGTGTCTATTGAGATGAATTTACTTTTCAAGTTTATTAATATGATAATTTAATTGACTGATTGTAGAATGTTAAACAAATTTTGCATTCCTAGGATAAGCTAGTCTGATCATGATGTGTATACCTGTGATGTTTTTGGATTTAATTCGTTTTTATTTAGAATTTTTGTACCTATGTTAATAAGTGATATTACCTTTAGTTTTTGTTCAAGTAGTGTCCTAATCTTGTTTTGGAATTTAGTTATGATGAATTCATAGAAAGAGTTGGGAAATATTATCTTCTTTTCCATTTTCTGCATGAGTGTGTGTATAATTAGTATTCTTTCTTAAATGTTTTGTAGAATTTACCCACAGAAAACAGAAAAAAAAAAAATTACCCCACCTGGTAACCCCACTGGTGGCTAGACCCAGAAGAGCAATAACTATCCGTTCTCAGGAAACTCCATTCCTAGGGGAAAGGGGAGAGCACCATATCAAGGGATCACTCCAAGGGACAAAAGAATCTTCGGCCAGCACAGTGGCTCACACCTGTAATCCCAGCACTTTGGGAGGCCAAGGTGGGCAGATCACAAGGTCAGGAGATCAAGACCATCCTGGCTAACATGGTGAAATCCCATCTCTACTAAAAATACAAAAATATTAGCCAGGCATGGTAGCATGTGCCTGTAGTCCCAGCTGCTCAGGAGGCTGAGGCAGGAGAATCACTTGAATCCAGGAGACAAAGGTTGCAGTGAATCAAGATCGCTCCACTGCACTCCAGCCCAGACAACAGAGAGAAACTCTATCTCAAAAAGAGAGAGAGGGAGAGAGAGAGAGAGAGAGAGAGAATCTGAACAGCAGGCCTTGAGTACCAGATCTTGCCAATGATAGGAAGTTTCTTACAGCATAGACATAATTGCAGTGCTAAGTGCAGTAGAGAAAGTCTGCATCTCTACCCCAAGAGGCAGGCACCTTGGAGAAGGACCTTGGAAAACTGGTCTTTGTTCCCCCAGCACTCCACTGCAGACACAGCTGGGGTTTCTCCCATAGGAATGTAGTGTGGATGCACCTATAGACAGACTTCCTGGAACAATCCACAGTGAGCATGGTTCCACAGAAGGAGCACTCTCCAGGTTCAGGCCTGCATTAGAGGCAAATTTACTCACTACTTGGAACATCAACATTCCTACAGATGAAAAGAGGTACCTGCCTGATCTGAATAGCCAAAGCACTGGGACAAGAGTAGGAATGTTAGGTGAATAGCTTTCCTCCTGGCCTGTCAGTGGAGTGAATAACTCTCACTCTTCATCATGATAAAACTTCAGCACATCTAATCGAGAACTCCCCTAGTCACCTTCATCAAGGCTGAGACCTTGGCCCACCAGTGGGTATTATATCTACCTACCTGCCTTAGTTACAACCAGTGCTCCACCCAGGGGTACCTTCCCTATTAGTCTGAAGCCTGAATCATCAACTCAGTAAATAAAATACCTACCAACCAAGTATCTGCTGTCTTCAAAAGACTCGCCTAACACATAAGGATTCACATAAGATTAAGGTAAAGGTGTGGAAAAAGGTGTTCCATTCAAATGGACACCAAAAGTGAGCAGGAGTAGCTATTCTTATGTCAGACAAAACCAACTTTAAAGCAACAACAATTAAAAAAAAGAAGAATGTTATATAATGATAAAAGGATTAGTCCAACAGGAAGATATTATAGTCCTAAATATATGTGCACCTAACACTGGAGTTCCCAATTTTATAAAACAAGTACTACTAGACTTAAGAAATGAGACAGATAGCAACACAATAATAGTGAGGGACTTCAACACTCCACAGACAGCACTAAATAGAACATGAAGACAGAAAGTCAACAAAGAAACAATGGACTTAAACTATGCCCCAGAACAAATAGACTTCACAAATATTTACAAAATATTCTTCCCAAAAATTGCAAAATATACATTCTTCTCAGCACCACATGGAACACCCTCCAACACAGACCATATGATAGACCACAAAACAAGTCCCAATACATTTAGGAAAATCAAAATCATGTTAAGTATCTTCTCAAACTAGTGGATTAAAACTGGAAATCAACACCAAAAGGAACCCTCAAAACTATACAAATACATGGAAATTAAATAATCTGCTCTTGAATGACCTTTGGGTTAACAATGAAATCAAGATGGGAGTTTACACAATTTTTGAAACAAATAATACTGACACAACTTACCAAAACCTCTGGAATACAGCAAAAGCAGTGCTAAGAAGAAAGTTCATAACATTAAATGCATACATCAAAAAGCCTGAAGGAGCACAAATAGATATCCTAATATTAACACCTCAAGGAACTAGAGAAACAAGAACAAACTAAACCCAAACCCAGCAGAAGAGAAAAAAAAAAGATCAGAGCAGAACTAAATAAAATTGAAACAAAAAAATAAATAAATAATAGAAAATGTCGGTTGTTTGAAATGATAATTCATAGACAAGTAGCCAGATTAACTGAGAAAAGAAGTGAGAAAATCCAAATAAGCTTAATTAAAAATGAAACAGGAGATATTACTAACAACACCACAGAAATACAAAAGACCATTCAACGTTACTATGAACACATTTATGCACACAAACTAGAAAATCTAGAGGAGAGTGATAAATTCCTGAAAATATGCAACTCAGCTAGGTTAAGTCAGGAAGAAACAGAAACTCTGAACAGACCAATAACAAGCAGTGAGATTTAATTACTAATAAATAAAAAATGCCAACAACAACAAAAGTCCGGGACCAGATGAATTCACAGCTGAAGTCTATCAGAAATTCAAAGAAGAATTTATACCAATACTACTGAAACTATTCCAAAATATTAACAAAGTGAGAGTCCTCCCTAAATCATTGTATGAAGCCAGTATCACCCTAATACCAAAACCAGGAAAGGATATTAACAAAAAAGGAAAGCTGTAGACAAATATCCTTGATGAACATAGATGCAAAAATTCTCAGCAAAATACTAGATAACTGAATCCAACAGCATATCAAAACAGTAACACAGCATGATCAAGTGAGTTTCATATCAGGGATGCAGGGATGGTTTAACATACACAAGTCAATAAATGTGATGCACTACATCAACAAAATTAAAAACAAAAATTACATGATCATTTCAATAGATGCAAAAAAAGCATTTGATAAAATCCAGGATCATGATGAAAACCATCCAAACATTGGCATAGAAGGGACATACCTCAAAGTAATAAAAACCATCTATGACAAGTCCAAAGCCAACATCATACTGAATCGATAGAAGTTGAAAGCATTCCACCTCAGAACTGGAACAGGACAAGGATGCCCATTTTCACCACTTCCATTCCACATAGTCCTGGAAGTCCTAGCCAGAGCAATCAGACAAGAGAAAGAAAAGAAAAAGAAAATCATCCAAATCGGAAAACAGGAAGTCAAACTGTTGCTGTCACTGATGATACGATTGTGTATTAACAAGACCCTAAAGAATCATCCAAAAAGCTCCTAGACCTGATAAAAAAAAAAAAAATGTCATGAAACTTTAGTGAATTCATTTATCAGTAATAAATTCATTATTGACACGTGCTGGGTATGGGCCCAGCATGCTACTGCCTCTGTCTTCAATTGCTGTTGATGCTAGTTTTTGCTATTAATACTCACTCAGCTCGGGCCTCTAAGGGCCAGCAACTACACTTCCTTTTGCTTTTCTCTCCCTTGCCCTTCCCTTCATTTCACAAAGCACAAACCAGGCTGCCTCAGGGGGCAAGTTTTGCAGCTGCCATGCTGGTCCCAGGAAGCCTCAGGGAAAATGAGGAGCCTGTTAGCAAACATGAGGGAAAGCACTGGGACCTGTGGGAGGTTTGAAGAGAAAGAATAAAGGGTGAGATCAGTTGGGGGGAGAAGAGTAAAGACAATTTGCTAAGGAAACGCAGCTGTGCTCAAATCTTGGCACTGCCACATGCTAGTTTAAATGGCCTGTGGCAAGTAGTGTAGCCTCTCTGTGTCTTGGATTCCTCATCTGTAAAATGGGTGTAACAGTAATACTACCTAATTGGGTTGTTCTGAGGAGGACGTGAGTTAATAAACATAAAACTCTTAGAACAGTATTGAAAAAATGAAAGATTATTGTTGACATAGACTGATAAGGGTTCACCATAGCATGTATGGATAGAAATATATTCATGATACATTTAGTTAAGATGTATATATATATATGTATGTATAGACAAGATGTGCTAAAAAGATACACATTTTGTATGTGTGTGTGTGTATATATATGTGTGTATATATAGATGTATATATACACACATATATATACATCTATATATACACACACACACACTCTTTGTATATATACTCTTTGTGTATATATATATATATGTAGATAGATAGATAGATAGATAGATATACACACAAAGCGAAATGTACCTCAGCATCTCTGGATTAGGAGGTTACAGGTCTTTTTATCTTTTCCTTTTCACAACTCTATCTCTGGAATTTCTGGTAAATTTTTATAATAAAGAAATAAATATGGCCAGGCGTGGTGGCTCAGGCCTGTAATCCCAGCACTTTGGGAGGCTGAGGCTGGTGGATCACAAGGTCAGGAGTTCAAGACCAGCGTGATCAACACAGTGAAAGCCCATCTCTACTAAAAATACAAAAATGAGCCAGGCATGGCAGTGCGCACCTTTAATCCCAGCTACCCGGGAGGCTGATGCAGGAGAATCGCCTGAACCTGGGAGGCCAAGGTTACAGTGAGCTGAGATCATGCCACTGCACTCCAGCCTGGGTAACAAAGAGAGATTCTGTCAAAAAACAGAAGTAATTTTTTTTACATGTAATGAAAGAAGAGCATGAAATTTTTAGAGAGTTGATTGATAGAAATCGGATTCTCTAATATATCTGAATTAATTAATTTTAACTTTAAAAGGCCCTAAGAAGTCAAAAGAGTCCCAATTTTTTATTAGTATGATGTTTAAAAGTTATAGTGCCTGCTGTTATCCAGCTTTCCTTTTTAAAATGAGTTGATCCTTTTCAGCAAAGGACACTGTGCTAGATTTTCTCTCAGTTAGTAGGCAGGAAATGGATAGGCGTTTAAGAACAGTCACTTAATGGCACAAAAGCAGCTATATGTTACCCTCATCCTGAAAAACTGAGTAACCCTGACAGCTTATTAATAATACTATCCAAAATAGAGAGGTACCATATATAATGTTATGTTATATATAATGTGTAGGGAGTTTATATATATATATATATACACACACATATATTCATGGAGTAAATATATATATTAATATAAACATACTCCCTACATTTATATATATAAATGTTTACATATATATATATATATAAATCTTATAACATTGTTGTAAAAATAAAGGCAGTTTTGTTTTTTTTTTAATAAATTTATATATATATATAAATCTTAACAACTGACAGACCAGGAGATTCTTGCTGGCACCTACAATCCCAGTATATATATATGTATAAATTCCCTATATTTTTAAAACAATCTTATAAGAAAGGTACTACTGGACTTCCGTCCAGATGGCCGAATAGGAACAGCTCCAGAGTACCATTCCCAGAGAGAGCAACACAGAAGGCAAGTGATCTTTGTATTTCCAACCAAGGTACAAGGTTCATCTCAGTGGGACTGGTTAGACACTGGGTGTAGCCCAAGGAGGACAAACTGAAGCAGGGTGGGGTGTTGCCTCACCCAGTAAGTGCAAGGGGCCAGAGAACTCCCCATCCTAGCCAAGGGAAGCCATTAGGGACTTTTCTGAACACTCCAGCACTCAGGTTAAAATACTGCTCTTTTCCCATGGTCTTTACAACTGGCAGACCAGGAGATTCTTACTGGCACCTACAATACCAGCACACTGGGTTTCCAACACAAAACCACGTGGCCATTTTGGGCAGCCATTTTAGCCAGTGCCTGGAACACCAGAGAGACAGAACTGCTCATTCCCCTTAAAAAAACGTGGGATCAAGGCAGGGAGCCAAGTGATCTGGCTCAGCAGGTCCCACCCCCACAAAGACCAACAGCTGAGACCCACTGGCTTGAAATTCTCACAGCCAGCAGAGCAGTCCGAGCTTGACCTGGGATGGTAGAGCATGGTAGGGGGAGGGCATCTGCCATTACTGAGTCTAATCCTGCCTGTGTAAACAAAATTGCACAGAAGTTTACACAGCAGCTGGATGTAGCTCATGGCAGCTCAGCAAGAACTCTGCAGGCAGACTGTGACTAGTCTCCCTTCTTGCTGGGCAGGGCATCTCTGAAAAAAGGCAGCAGCCCAGCAGGGACTCATAAATAAAGCCCTGTCTTCCTTGGACAGAGCACCTGGGAAAAGGGGTGGTTGTGAGTTCCACTTCAGCAGACTTAAACGTCACTGCCCAACAGCTCTGAAGGGAGCAATGGAGCTCCCAGCACAGCACTTGAGCTCTGATAAGAGACTGACTACCTCCTCAGGTGGCTCCCTGACCCCCATTTATCCTGAGACACCTCATATAGGAAAGCTCTGGCTGACATCTGGTGGGTACCCTTCTGGGACGAAACTAAAAGAGGAAGGAGCAGGCAGTAATCCTTGCTGTTCTGCAGCCCCCACAGGTGATTCCCAGGCAAGCAGGGTCTAGAGTGGGCTTCCAGCAGTCCTGCAGCAGAGAGGTATGACTGATAGAAGGAAAAATAAAAAACAGAAAGAAATAGCTTCAACATTGACAAAAAGGACATCCCCTCAGAGACCCTATCTGAAAGACACCAACATCAAATACCTAAAGTAGATAAATCCACAAAGATGGGAAGGAACCAGTGCAAAAAGGGTGAAATCACCAAAAACCAGAACACCTCTTCTTCAAGGGATCACAACTTCTTACCAGGAAGGGAAAAAAACTGGATGGAGAATGAGTTTGATGAATTGACAGAAGCAGGCTTCAGAAGGTGGGTAACAACAAGCTTTTCTGAGCTAAAGGAGTATGTTCTAACCCAATGCAAAAAAAAACTAAGAACTTTGAAAAAAGGTTAGGTGAAATGCTAACTAGAATAACCAGCTTAGACAAGAACATAAATGACTTGATGGAGCTGTAAAACACAGCACGAGAACTTCGCAAAGCATACATAAGTTTCAATAGTCGAACTGATCAAGTAGAAAAAAGGATTCAGAGATTGAAGATGAACTCAATGAAATAAAATGAGAAGGCAAGATTAGAGAAAAAAGAGTGAAAATAAATGACCTGGCCTCCAAAACATATGGGATTTTGTGAAAAGACCAAATCTGCATTTGATCAGCATACCTGAATGTGTTGGGGAGAATGAAACCAAGCTGGAAAACACTCTTCAGGACATTATCCAGCAGAACTTCCCCAACCCAGCAAGGCAGACCAGCATTCAGATTCAGGAAATGCAGAGAACACCACAAAGACATTCCTCAAGAAGAGCAACCCCAAGGCAGATAATCATCAGATTCACCAGGGTTGAAATGAAGGAGAAAAAATGTTAAGGGCAGCCAGAAAGAAAGGTCAGGTTACCCACAAAGGGAAGCCCAGCAGATCTCTCGGCAGAAGCCCTACAAGCCAGAAGAGAGTAGGGGCCAATATTCAACATCATTAAAGAAAAATTTTTGGCTCAGAATTTTATATCCAGCCAAACTAAGATTCATAAGGAGAAATAAAATCCTTTATGGACAAGCAATTGCTGACAGATTTCATCACCACCAGGCCTGCCTTACAAGAGCTCCTGAAGGAAGCACTGAACATGGAAATGAACAACCAGTACCAGCCACTACAAAAACATACCAAATTGTATAGAACATAAGGAAGAAATTGCATCAACTAATAGGCAAAACAACCAGCTAGCATCAAAGTGGCAGGATCAAATTTACACATAACAATATTAACCTTAAATGTAAATGGGCTAAATGCCCCAGTCAAAGACATAGACTGGCAAACTGGATACAGTAGAGACCCATCGGTGTGCTGTATTCAGGAGACCCATCTCACAGCAAAGATACACATAGGCTTAAAATAAAGGGATGGAGGAAGATTTACTAAGCAAATGGAGAGCAAAAAAAGCAGGGATTGCAATCCTAGTCTCTGATAAAACATACTTTAAACCAACAAAGATCAAAAGGGACAAAGAAGGCCATTACATATTGGTAAAGGAATCAATGCAACAAGAAGAGCTAACTATCCTAAATATATATGCATCCAATACAGGAGCACACAGATACATAAAGCAAGTTCTTAATGACCTACAAAGAGACTTAGACTCCCACACAAAAATAGTGGAAGACTTTAACACTCCACTGTCAATATTAGACAGATCAATGAGACAGAAAATGAACAAGGATATCCAGGACTTAAACCTGGATCTGGACCAAGTGGACCTAATAGACATCCACAGAACTCTCCACACCATATCCACAGAATATACATTCTTCTCAGCACCACATTGCACTTACTCTAAACTTGACCGGATTATTGGAAGTAAATCACTCATCAGCAAATGCAAAAGAATGGAAATCAACACAAACAGTCTCTAAGGCCACACTACAATCAAATTACAACTCAGGATTAAGAAACACACTCAAAACCATACACCTGCATGGAAACAAGACAACCTGTTCCTGAATGACTACTAGATAAATAATGAAATGAAGGCAGAAATAAAGATGTTCTTCAAAACCAATGAGAACAAAAACACAATGTACCAGAATCTGGGACACATTTAAAGCAGTGTCTAGAGGGAAATTTATAGTACTAACTGCCCACATGAGAAGTGAGGAAAGATCTAAAATCAATACCTTAATGCCATGATGAAAAGAACTGGAGGAGCAAGGTCAAACAAATTCAAAAGCTAGCAGAAGACAAGAAATAACTTAAGATCAGAGCAGAACTGAAGGAGATAGAGACACAAAAGACCCTTCAGAAAATCAATAAATCCAGGAGCTGCCTTTTTGAAAAGATCAATAAAATAGATAGACCACTAGCCAGACTAATAAGAAAGAAGAGAGAGAAGAATCAAATAGATGCAATAAAAAATGATACAGGGGATATCACCACCAATTCCAGAAATGCAAACTACCATCAGAGATTACTACAAACACTTCTATGCACATAAACCAGTAAACCTGGAAGAAAGGGATAAATTCCTGGACACTTACAGCCTCCCAAGACTAAACCAAGAAGAAGTTGAATCCCTGAATAGATCAATAACCAGCACTGAAGTTAAGGCAGCAATTAGCCTGCCAACCAAAAAAAGTCCAGGACGAGATGGGTTCACAGTCGAATTCTACCAGAGGTACAAAGAGAAGCTGGTACCATTCCTTCTGAAGCAATTCCATGTTGGGAGAGGCAGCAAAGGAGAAAGGACTTACAGAGTGCCTACATAAATTAGTTATGGGTAACATATAAACAAGGAACAACAAATGGCAGAAGGCCACAAGAGGCCTCTGAGGAGGAAGGCCTCTTCATGCTCATGTTCTGGCACAGGGTGACCTAGGCTCTGTTACCATAAACATTGTGCTCAAGGACGTAAACCACTTCATAGCACTGTGATGTAGCCAGACTTGTAGGCTCCTTGTAAGGTCCATGTTCAATCAGCTGTACATAAACAATAAACTAAAGATAATCACATGTTCTTGTTTTGTGAAACTCCCAAACTGCCACTGTTATCAATTCTTAGAATGACACACCAGTTCTGGATCACTGATTCACTTCTGGCTCACTGATTCACTCCACCATCACTCCACCCCTACCCTATAGATCAAAGTGATTGCAATCAATAAATAATGTGTATGATTAGAGCTTGGGGCTTTCACTGCCTCCTCCAGAGTAATAAAGTAATGGTCCCTGGTGCCACTGTCTCTCTTAATCTATATTTTTCTCATTCCTTTGTTGCCACCGAACTTGGGGTACCCATGGGTGATGTAGGGCTGGCTCCCTACATTCCAGTGCCCAATGTGGGACTCATGGATTCCTACATTCTGGCACCAACATGTGGGGCTCATGGATTCCCTACATTCCAAACAATACAAAAAGAAGAAATCCTCCCTAACTCATTTTATGAGACCAACATTATCTTGATACCCAAACCTGGCAGATACACAACTAAAAAATAAAATTTCAGGCCAATATCCATGATGAATATAGATGCAAAAGTCTTCAATAAAATACTGGCAAACCAAATCCAACAGCACATCAAAAAGCTTATCCATCATGATCAAGTTGGCTTAATCCCTAGGATGCAAGGCGAGTTTAACATCCACAAATCTATAAATGTAATCCATCACATAAACAGAACCAAAGACAAAAACCACATGATTATCTCAATAGATGCAGAGAAGGCCTTCAACAAAATTCTACAGCCCTTTATGCTAAAAACTCTTAATAAACTAGGTATTGATGGAACATATCTCAAAATAATAAAAGCTATTTATGACAAACCCATAGCCAATATCACATTAAATGGGCAAAAACTGAAAGCATTCCCTTTGAAAACCAGCACAAGACAAGGATGCCCTCTTGCTACTCCTATTCAACATAGTATAGTATTCTGGCCAGAGCAATCAGACAAGAAAAGAAATAGAGGGTATTCAATCAGGAAAAGAGGAAGTCAGATTGTCCCTATTTGCAGATGACATGATTATATATTTAGAAGATCCCACTGTCTCAGACCAAAATCTCCTTAAGCTGATAAGCAACTTCAGCAAAGTCTTAGGATACAAAATCAATATGCAAAAATCACAAGTATTACTCTACACTGAAAACAGACAAACAGAGAGCCAAGTCATGAGTCATTTCCATTCACAATTGCTACAAAGAGAATAAGATGCCTAGGAATACATCTAGCAAGGGATGTGAAGGACTTCTTCAAGGAGAACTAAAAACCACTGCTCAGGAAATAAGAGAGGACAAAAACAAATGGAAAAACATTCCATGCTTATGGTTAGAAAGAATCAATACCATGAAAATGGCCATACTGCCCAAAGTAATTTATAGATTAAATGCTATCCCCATCAAGTTACCATTGACTATCTTCACAGAACTGGAAAAAAACACCTTAAACTCCATATGGAACCAAAAGAGAGCCCACATAACCAAGTCAATTCTAAGCAAAAAGAACAAAGCGGGAGGCATCACACTACCGGACTTCAAACTATATTACAAGACCACAGTAATCAAAACAGCATGGTAATGGTACCAAAACAGAGATATAGACCAATGGAACAGAACAGAGGCCTCAGAAGCAATGCCACACATCTGCAACCATGTGATCTTTGACAAACCTGACAACATAAGCAATGGGGAAAGGATTTCCTATTTAATAAATGGTCTGGCATGTGCTGCGTCCTGTGCTGCACAAGGGTTCAAAGACCTAAGAGAGAATGGTGGGGGATAAAGAAAGGCACAAACATAACATAACATAAAGAAAGCTGGGCCAGGCGGTTGGGAGAGTGAGGATGTTAGTTTAACTGGCCCCGACCTGTCTCACAGTACTTTATTTTATATGTTCACAAAGCACATAGCAGAGGGAGGGTGCAGTTACTCAGAACAGCCTGTGAATATTATTCTTATACTTCAGTTAACATACTTCAGCTAACAACTATCTTGCATCAAGGTCAGTGAAAGCTGGTTATCTCTCTAGGCCTGTCTCTGTTCCAACCCAAGTCATAAACATCCTCCTATTATAGTTTTACTTCTCTGGAGTTCACCCAAAGTTCACAGCAGCCTTGCTGCTGATCCCCCCAGAGGGAGCGGGCTACTCTGGCCCTTTACAAAATGGTGTTGGTAAAACTGGCTAGCCATATGCAGAAAGCTGAAACTGGATACCTTCCTTACACCTTATACAAAAATTAACTCCAGATGGATTAAAAATTTAAACATAAGACCTAACACCATAAAAACCCTAGAAGAAAACCTAGGCAATACCATTAAGGATATAAGCATAGGCAAGGACTTCATGACTAAAACACTAAAAGCATTGGCAACAAAAGCCAAAATAGTTAAATGGGATCTAATTAAACTCCAGAGCTTCTTCACAGCAAAAGAAACTATCATTAGAGTGAACCAGCAACCAAAAGAATGGAAAATATTTTTGCAACCTATGTATCCAACAAAGGGCTAATATCCAGAATCTACGAAGAACTTAAACAAATTTACAAGAAAAAAAGAACAATCTTATCAAAATGTGGGCAAAGGATATGAACAGACTGCATAAGACTTTTATGCAGCCAACAAACATATGGAAAAAAGCTTATCATCACTGATCATTAGAGAAATGCAAATCAAAATCACATTGAGATACCATCTCATGCCAGTTAGAATGGCGATCATTAAAAAATCAGGAGGAAACAGATACTGGAAAAGATGGGGAGAAACAGGAACTCTTTTACACTGTTAATAGGATTATAAATTATTTCAACCATTGTGGAAGACAGTGTGGTGATTCCTCAAGGATTTAGAAATAGAAATACCATTTGACCCAGCAATCCCATCACTGGGTGTGTACCCAAAGGATTATAAATCATTCTACTATAAAGACACATGCATATGTATGTTCATTGCAGCACTGTTTACAATAGCAAAGACTTAGAACCAACCCAAATGCCCATCAATGCTAGACTGGATAAAGAAAATGTAGCACATATACACCATGGAATACTATGCAGCCATAAAGAAGAATGAGTTCATATCCTTTGATGGGAAATGGATGAAGTTGAAAACTGCCATTCTCAGCAAACTGACACAAGAACAGAAAACCAAACACCACATGTTTGGCTTTCATAAGTGGGAGTTGAACAATCAGAACACATGGTCACAGGGAGGGGAACATCACACACTGTGGCCTGTTGGGGAGTGGGTGGCTAGGGGAGCAAAGCAGGGGGTTGGGGGATTGGGGAGAGATAACATTAGAAGAAATACCTAATGTAGATGATGGCGGGGGAAGGGATGGATGCAGCAAACCATCACAGCATGTGTAAACCTATGCAACAATCCTGCATGATCTGCACATGTAACCGAGAACTTAAAATATAATTAAAAAAAAAAGAAACAGGAAAAAGAAAAAAGAAAGAAAGAAAGACACTACTATTAGCCAAATTTTACAGTGGGGGCCACAGAGGTTAAATAACTTACCCCAAATCAAACAACAAGGAAAGGAACAAACCAATATTCAAACCAAAATCTGAACATGCAGACAGGCACTCAGACTAGCTTTTAGCTCTAGGAACACAGCAGCACACGTTCACACACATACAATACAGAAAAGGAAAGTGTCTTAGTCCATTTGGGCTGCTATAGGAAAATACGATAAACCAGGTAGCTTGGAAACAATAGAAATTTATTTCTCACAGTTCCAGAAGCAGAGAAGTGCAAGATAAAGACACAGGTAGAGTTGGTGTGTGGTGAGGACTTACTTTCCAGTTTACAGACAGTGCCATCTTGCTGTGCCCTCACATGATGGGAGAGGCAAACCAGCTCTCTGGGGCTTCTTTTATAATGGTCCTAATTCTATTCATTAGGGCTCCACACTCATCACCGAATCACATCCCAAAGAAAACCCCCCAACCTCCTAATACCATTGCCATTGGTAACTAGATTTCAACATATGAATTTTTGGGGGACATAAACATTTGGACAATAGCAGAAAGAATCCCCAACATACATTTTTATAATTGTCCCCAAGCTCTTCCCACCACTGACCCCACTGACTCTAGAATTTTATGTTGGTTTACAGTTTTGAAGCTAAGTTGGAAAGGACAAAATATCACCACTAAAAACATTGAAACCTAAGAACATCAACACCTTTCTATGCATAGCATCTAAAAACACTACACTGTAAGTCTGGGAACTAAGCAATACAGTAGACTTTTTTTCCTTGTCATTATAGAATGTAAATGTCGTAGAATGTAAATGTCGTTCATTCATTTGTTGCTTTATTCCACAAGTATTCCCACATGCCTGTTCTATTGCAGGCACTGTCTGGTAGGCATTGATAGCGGTCTCAACAGTTCACTAAGACGCACTTTATTTTTTATTTCGAGCTTCTCAGATCATCACTCACTGAAATTCAGAGTTAACAGAAAGAAAAATATACCTGCCTCCAAGCACATGCACGCTTCTGCATGGCAATAAACCACAAGTTTCTCTTACGTCCTCTAAAAAAGGCACCAATTTTGTATTCTCCTTTAGCAACATCCAGTTTTATATATTTATATATATACACACACATATGAATTATATATATGAATTATTGTGAAAGTAAATAAATATACAAATAAATGCAAATGCAATTGAAAACATATATACCCTGTAGGTATTTTTTTAACTTAGAGTTCATTTATCCCTAATGATTTTTTTTAATAAGGCTGTGAAAATGATTATCCATAATGATTTAAAAAAAAAAAAAAAAAAAAAAAAAAGGCTGTGAAAATCTTTTGTAAATAGTGGCTAAATCTATTGAGGGCACTTTGTTTTGATGGTGATGGCATATTTCTCCTTCCTCCACTGCAGGGAGAACTCCTGATGGTACACCTGCATCCTTTATTATGGGAGGCATGCTTTGTAATGGAGCCATTATCTTGCTGAGGACTGAGTAAGAGAAAGCGTTCCTTCTTTCCTGTATTAAAGTGCCTGCTCCTTGACTCAGTTATTAAAATGAGGGCGGAAATAGCTCCTTGTTGTAATTTTCCTTATCAGCCTCCACAGGGCCCATTTCAGGCTGTGAAGTGTTAGAATGCAATTCTGTGCTTGAATAAAAAGGAGAAACTGAATTAGAGCCTCTTAAGACCATTATATTGTCTTATTTAGTGACACTGTTTGCCTCACCATTATAAAACAATGAGCTAAGTGTTCTTCTAGAGTAATAATAATAATATCCACATTTACCCAGCACTTCACACTTGCAAAGCACTTTCACATACTTTATCTCTTGTGGACCATGCAACAATGTTGAAGCAGATCAAGTGGGTGTCATGATCACCAATTTACAAAGAAGGGGACAGAATCGTGGTTAAGTTATAGGTTTAAAACTTCAAAGCAGGACATGAAAGTCAATGAATCTGGTATTATTGGAAAAGATGAAGGACTTTGAGAAATGGCAGGTGCAAGAAGGATTCTCTGTCCTTTCTCTGAAGCAGGTCATGAGACACTTATCTGAATGGTGCCTTCTCTACCCCTGGAGGAAAGGAGCATCCTTATCACAGAAGACGTAGCATCAGGTGAGAAGAATCTGAACCCCCAGGCCTTGCTAGGTTTCCCTAGTTTGCCACTTTTAGCTCATACCCTTTTCTCCTACCATATTTCTCCACCTATTTCCACACTTCGTCAAACCTAGTGTAAAAACGCTCAGGTTTAACCACTTCTTCAGGTCTTCATTTCCTTATGAAGGCTCCCATGTCATGCAAAACATTTATTAAATAAATGTGTATGTTTTTATATTATTAATCTGTCTTTTGTCATGAAACCTCAGCCAATGAACCTAGGATGGGTAGAGGGAAAAGATATTTTTGCTCCTCTACAACCACCTGAATAATTTCACTGATCAATTTGTATTTTGAGCAAGTATAACGTTTATTTAAGCAGAATGCACGTATATGACTTTCAGACATTCTATTTGTTCCACTTAGACACATCATTCGTTGAGCTTATACTATGGGCCAGCATTCTTCTGGAGACTGGAAATTTGAAGATAGAAGTACAAACCCTTGTACTCAGGGTTTTCACAACCCTGGGTGGAAGGAAACTAGAAAATGTTTGAATTTCCCTTTTAATGGTGAAAGATTTCAGTAAATGCCACCAGTAAAATATGCTGCCTTGGTTTACAGGTTGAGTATCCCTTATCCAAAATGCTTAGGACCGTAAGTGCTTCAAATTTCTGATTTTTTTGTGGGGGGAGGGTGAGGATTTTGGATTATTTGCATCATACTTAACACTTGAGCATCCAAAATCTGAAAATCTAAAATCCAAAATGCTCCAAAGGACATTTTCTTGGGCATAATGTCAGTACTCAAAAGCTTCAGATTTTGGAGCCGTCAACCTGTACTGATTTCTTCAAGCTGAAGGCACTTGGTGAAAACAAATACACGAAGGAGCTTTCCCTGAACTCCCTTCATCTGCCTAAAAATGAGTAGGAATTCCAAAAGGAATTCAATTGTCATCAATCCCCTCCCCAGGGATTTCATCAACCAGAGGAGATTAAATTTTGTCACAGGAGAGGAAGACTGGAAGTCAACAGCACACCCAAATTTTGTCGAAAGTTATCATCTATTCTTTGAAAAACCCATTCATGCCTCCCCCAGATCATTTGCTCTCCCTTAAGTTGCCTTCATGCTCCTTCTTCTCTCCTAGATGAAGAGGGTATATAAGCTTCTATATCTCTCTGGGTTGGGGGGTATTCATTTTTCTTTAGTGTGATGCCCTCGTGCATGTAATAAATGTTATCTTTTTTCCTATTAATCTGCCTGTTGTCAGTTAATTTCGTAGATTCAGTTATCACATCCTCAGAGAGCAAAGGGAAAGCCAAGTCTGTCATTCAATGGTTTGCAAATCCCCAGAGGTTTCTAAAAAGATTTGTGTCATTACCAGAAATAGGTTGCATCATTACTAAAAAATAGTATCACATCTTAGCCTACAGAAAATAAAGTCTTGAAAAGGATCAAGATGGTAACACTCTGGATAGGAGTGGAAATGTAACAGCAGGCAGTAACAGAGAAACGAAAGGAAAGGAAAGCAAAGCAAAGTAGAAGACATGATATGATACAATAACACACTATTGTAGGGGCTCTCACTTCACAATGAGCCAGTAAGTTGTGGAGCACTTGTGTTTATTCTATCTGGGAACTTCTCTGGAAAAGTTGTAAGAAGGAGCTACTCCTGAGGGTAGTCCCTAGAAGAGAGAAACGATGGGGAGCTATGTCCCAGGCTCCTGTTTCTTGTTTATTGGTGTTCTATTTTGCCTTGATTGAGATTCACTTTATGGGGAGCTAGACTGTGCAAATGATTCCCTCCTGTTCATTCAGAAAGCTGGTTACCATTCCTAAGGGATGGTGTTTTACGAGAGTCAAATCGTGAAAGGAATGTCTGGGAAGAGTAAAGCATCAGTCAAGAGAAAGAGAAAGAGGCAGGAGGGAGGAAGAAGAAAGGGAGCCATACAGGGACTTTGACATAGTGCATGATCTTTGATCTCAATAGAGCATCTCTTCCATTTTTATGTTTTAAACTCAATACACAAAACAATTACATGATTTTTTCTCTAGAACACACAGAGTGGAGAATACAGATATGATTCCTTTTTTGCATGATCTTGATAAATTATGTTTCTCTCCTTCAGAACATTTTCCAGTTTATACTCATTGGTATTATTTGATTAATAACCATAGCTTCCAAAAAATAGTAAATTTTTGAAAACAAGGATCAAGTCTGATTTTAATTTCCATTGTATCTCCAGGAGCTGGCACTTAGTAGGAGCTCAGCAAATACTTGTTGAATAAATAAGTGAATGGATGAGTGTGCTCAAGGAGGATTTTCAGTTATAACAACATGAAGGGTCAATAATTGCTCTCCACAAAAAGAAAACAAAAAGAATAAAACTGGATAAAATTGTCCAAAATGCCCATTTCAGAGCACTGGGTATCCTCACTCCAAGCTATTCATCTTTCCTAATCCTCTCCAACATCAGACTTTCTGGCCTTTGTCCTTTGTACTCAAATCACTGCCAGGTAATTAGATGACTAAAGCTAATCTAATTCCTGTCATGGTGTTGATAAGTATGCATGCCATAATGGTTTAGCCATGCACGCGCCACATATGCAGTTTACTGGATGCCCCAAATCCTTATCCATAAGGAAAAAGAAATAACAAAAATTAGTAGCACTATTAAAAAGCAGTAAGAGAGATATTTTAGGTAGAAAAGAGAATATTTTAGTTCTTTCTAAGTCTATCACATACCTACCTTGCTGCCTCTTCTCCCTCCTGTAAAGCATTACAATCTATATTTGTAGTTAAGTTAAAGAGAATTAACTAACTTCATAAGATTTTTATGACACATATTTTGAGATAATTGAAGACCTCTTGATGTGCCACAAATCCAGGAATTGAGATTTCCTGCACTAAATGATTTAGTAGTTTGTGGAAAGCTTATACACTCAAGACTACTTCCAAAACAAGACCAAATACCCAAATCTTCCCTCCAGAGCTTTAGCTCTAATCCTTAAATTATTTTGATCCGATTTCACTGGAACTTCTTGTGAAAACTGAGCTATAATTGCTAGAGGTACTATAAATTAGATGGTATGTTATGTCTTTTTCTTTCCCAAAGTTAAACTCTTAACATTAGTCAGAAATTGATTTTGAGTCATTTAATAAAGTGAAGGGATCAGAGCGCCATCTAGTGGTGTAACTTGTAAATTCATACAACTTTCCTTGATCCTAGTTGTTGTCAGAATTCTAAACCAAAAATAAATTTTAAAAACTACATTTTTGAATGGAAGTAATTAACATACACACAAATGTGTGTATATCTTTTGTGAAATCATTCAAAAACGTCTTTAAAAACCATTGAATTTAGTGTAATCAGGTTGATGCAAAAGTTATTGCAGTTTTTACCATTAAAAAAAAATGACAAAAACAGCAATTTGCTTTTGCACCAAATTTATAGAAACCCTGGCTTGGCTCGGCTAACTTATAGCCATATGACCATCAGTAAATTTTTAATATTGTTGCACCTTGAGCTCCCAATCTGTAAAATTTGCGGTTAAAAAAAAAAAACTTCTTGAAGAAGATACCACAGCATGCTGAAGGATAACAGAAATGGTGAGGGTGATGGGGTTCAGGACATGCTACCCTAAAATAAGTCACCTTGGCATTTGAGAAAACAGCAGAAATAGTAAGACCATAAAACTTAGCTGACCTTCATCTAAAGTAGGTTATAAGAAGATTATATGTCTCGTCCAGAGGAAAATAATGTCACACAAGGACACAGGGAAGAACCTGAACAAACAAGTCCTGCTAAGTTCCCCAGTTTATTACTCATTAGATCATACACTTTTATCCTCCCAGCATACTTCTGCATGCCCAGCCACAAAAATTACCAAGTTTGCCCTGTTTCTTTGCAATAAGAGAGAAATCATATTCCCCGCAAGGGTTAAGGAATAAATGCAGAGAGAGGAATTTACTTATATTGATTCAAGTTTTAAAGGATGAATTTTGCAGTTTGATGGAAACTTGAGAGAATAAGGTACTAATAAGAGAATTTTTAAAATTGTACAAGCAATGCAGCCTGGCAAGAGAAAAAGTAAAACCTGGGATATGGAGGAAAAAAGTGAAAAGGCAAGAGACTAGAGATCACAATGAGGTGAGAGAGTAGATAAGGTATAAATAAGGAAGAAAAAGATCCAGAAAGATTGGAAGTAACAGAGATTCATTCCAGAGCTTTACAGATGATGATGATGTCACAGGTGTGCACAGAGGTGGATGTCACAGGGGTAGGGGTGCCATAAGGCTGGGTGTTGGCTGAGTTGTCCAGATATAGAATGCTTAAGGGCAGCAGAGAGAAAAGACCATCAGCAGAAGTCGAAACCTTTAATAATTATGCAAGAGAGACCGATACTTAAGAAGATGACAATAAGAAAGAGGAATAGAGATGGAATAGGCAGATGGCATCAGTCCCAAAGCACAGGGAATTTTTGCTTGAGGGTGTCAGTTTCCTCAATCATTCAATCAGCCTCTCAGTCCATCTGTATGTGTGTGAATGTGTGTATATGTCTGTGTCTCTCTCCGTCTCTCACGTCTCTTTCCGTCATTGTCTCTCTTGTGCGTAGTGTCCCAAAATTCCTAGTGTAGTTTTAAGCTTTAATAACTTCAAAAGTATAAATGCTACCAACAGACACACATGTTCACACACACACATATATATATATATACAGAGACCAGTTCAGAATCTTGAACTTGGGAAAGCTTCCAAATTTTTTCCTGGAGGTACACAAAACAGCTGGTCAGTTATTAAGATATAGCACCATTTCCGTTTCAAAAAATAAGGCCATACTCCTGGGAAATTCTTGCTAAATGACCCAGGTAATAGTTTAGATTACCTGGCTTTTGGCTTGTCCTCGCCCCCCTCATGAAAAGAAGTCACACTCATTAAAAGCATATTTTAATAAAACTGCAGTCAATGATCTTTTTTTTCTCTTACGACAATGCTCAGGACATGCTATACTAAACTATGGTGCCATGGCATTCTGAATAAGCTGAAGGAATTTGAGGACGTCAGGTGCAGGAAGAACTCTCTGACCTTCCCCCTGAAGCAGTTCAGAAGACCTCCATCTGCACAGTACCCTACCTATACCTGGCGGAAAGGAGCATCTTTATCTCAGAAGATGGAGGCTCAGGTAACAGGAATCTGAACCAACAGGCCTGGCTAAATTTCCCCAGTTTACTGCTTTTAGCTCATATCCTTTCTGTTCTATCATATTTTTCCATGACTTTTCACTCATCATCAAACCTAGTATAAAAACATTCTAGCTTAACCATTTCTTCGGGTCTTCATTTTCTGATGAAGACTCCCACGTCACATTATATTAAATAAATCTGTATGGTTTTGTTTCTTACTAATCTCTTTTCAATTAATTCAGAGGCTCAGTTGAGAACCTAGAAGGGTAGAACAAAAAATATTTTTCCTCCCTTGCATGTGTGGTAGTATATGTTATATATTACACTATCTCAGCATATTTTTTAATATATTACGTATGATACCTTTTTCATAAAAGTACAAGAACTGAAGCTATCCTATTTCTAGCATGTGTTCAGGGGTGGTAGAATATAATAGCTAAAGAAAGGGCCCTAGACTTAGACTATCTCAGTTGAAAATATGATTTATCAACTTACTGGCTAGGTAATCTTTGGTTAGATAACCATCTTAAGCCTCAAATTTTTCTACTACATAATGGGATGGTACTATACTACTCATCTCATAGGATCAGGGGAAGGATTTTAAAATACAACATATTGAAAGTCACAGCAATGCATCAGAAAGGTTTCCTTTTATTATAAAATTAGCTCAACCTTATTCCTATCATTTCTCTCCTATTCCTTTTCTTCTTCATATATTAACCTGGCCTGCCTCAGCAATAATTTGAAGTAGGAAGTTTAACGTAACTTGCTTTTGAATCTACTTCTTCCAAATCCATTACAGAAAAATAGTGCTTCTTTTTTTCCTAACTTCCTCTACCTATATAAGAATTTGGGACCAAAATGTAAAACAATTCACTTCATTTGAATTCCAGGGAGATCTTAGCATATTCGAGCTCTGTGTCTACTGACTGTAATCGATTTTGTTAGGTTCTAGTCCTTAAATCAAAAAGAAATGTAGATTTATTCTCAGCAAGCCAAATTCTCATTTCCTGCTGTTCCCTGGACACAAAGGAGATGGAGATTATTAAAAGGTTAAAATATTTTTGGAAACCATAACTATTATGCCTAGCTTAATTAACCCTTCCATTGAATTAATGGCAGGGTTAATTAGCTCAAGTGGGATACAGCTTTTAGTTTGGAAAAATAAAGCCTTAGAGATTCGAGTCATTCTTTCGCCATCTTGTGGTTTCATTCCCACACTGCAATGTGTTAAATAGATCTTTTCTCTAAAAGCTGGATAGCTACATCATTTATCTACCTAATTTTAGAATATCTTGGCATGTATTTAAAGCTGCCAGTTAAAACTACCAGATGATTGCATTTTGTCCTTTTTTTCCCAAAATACCAGATATTCAAATGTTCAGTCTTGATATCCCTCTAAAAACGGAGAATGTTTTCATATACATTTGGCAATAAATGAGAAAAGATTCAATGAGGAACAGCTGAGTTTACAAAGGAAGGCTGACACTTGCACAGTTCTGTGGATTTCCTACTTATATGCTACATTCTCTGCCAGTGTATCCTTCATGGCTTTTATCAAGACAAATAATGATACACTTAGAGGACTCAATCAATACAATTTTGACTACTTAACTTGAAGACAAAGTGTTGTTGCTGTTGTTTTTATTTTTTATCCATGTGTCTGGATGGTCATCTTCTATCCCACTGTTACTCATTCAAACTACTGACAAGAAGAGAACCTGAAACTACCTTCATTGGTAGAGTCTTCTACATCTGTGAGGTGAACACAGCCTCAGTGTATCAGTGCTAAGGTCAAGAAAAACTCCTAAATTCTCTAATTCCTTATCTACCTTTATTTCCATCACAGGATTAAAACACGTTCTTATTTACATAGCACAAATGAAAAAAAAATTATCCTATGTTTCCATGGTTCCAAAAAAGACTACCAGAGCTAACCTTTGAAGCTAAAACAGACTAACAATCAAAACAAGCAAGTCTGTAATTTTCCAACTAAAATTATAACTGAGCACTGGATTACAGACAGATCCATCCTTAAGTAATGCCCTGCTTTGTCTCAGATAGAACATTATAAATGAATTCACTAGAAAAGACTTCCTATTATTTATCAATTAGCTATTGTAGCAAATAGCTAGCTTTTTATTCTCTATCAGGTAGCTGCATATGAAACTATCCCAAAACTTAGTGGCTTAAAACAGTAATTCTGCAGGTCAACAATTTGGGCTAGGCTCAGCCGGGTGATTCTTCTGATCTACACTGGGCTCATGCATGCGTCTGTGGTCATTTGCTAGGTTAGCCAGAAGATGGCTGGTCTAGCATGGTCTCAGCTGGGATGACTTACCTCTGCTATACATGGTCTGTCATCCTATAGCAGGCTAGCTGAGGCTTGTTCTCATGATGTCTGAGCAGGTTTCCATGCCTTATTAAGGCCTAAATTTGGAAGAAGACTGAGATATATTCAGGACTCTTGAGGCCTTGGCACACTGTCACATCTGCTGCATTTTATTGGCCAAAGTGAGGCCCAAGGCCAGCAGGATCACATTGCAAAAGCTACATATACAGGGAATAGTGAAGAGTTGTGGCCATTTTTTGCAATGTGCCATTTTTATGCCCAACATATGTGATTGTATCACTCTTATTTGAATACTTTCATATTTGTTCCTATTCAACTTAGGACAGTATTATAATAGAACAGACTCCAAATGTTATGAATAATCTAACAATATTGCAATAGAAACTTATTCAAATGACTTATACACATTTTCTCCATAATACAAATCCTGTTTTAACATGACCATGTTGTACATTAACCCCATAGGCTATCGCTGGGAATTAATAATTAACTTCAATGCCACTCAGAAAACCAATGTGAAAAAAAAGCAGTGAACTATAAATCAAATATAACAGTTGTACTTTGGTTCTACCAATGACACCCTAAGATGGTGTCTTCATGATTAAACCTAAGGACCATGTAGTTATCTGAATTCCTAAGTTTCCCTCAATTAAAATGAAAGGAACTAAGAAAGAGAAGAGAGGAGAGGTAGTACTTGGAAGGAAACAAGTGTCCAAGTCTCATTGGGTATAGACATATTTCAGGATAGTTTCCTAAAATATTCTTTTTGGGAGAAAGCCTGGTAACCTAGAAGGCTGGTTTGAGAAATAGAAGACCTGGTCTCTGCTCCCACCTCTACAACTTGTCAGTGGCTTTGAGAAAGAAATTGCTATGCATAGGCCAGCATTTGCTCATTTCTATAAATTAAGGCAACAGACTAAGTGAATTTTTTTAAATCTCTGCCAATGCTTTAAAATAAAAAAAATGGTGGCAGTTCTTGAGTTCTCTGTATATAATTACTGTGCCTAA
Organism: Sapajus apella; assembly: GCF_009761245.1. Lineage (NCBI taxonomy): Eukaryota > Metazoa > Chordata > Mammalia > Primates > Cebidae > Sapajus > Sapajus apella. The sequence continues at coordinate 2,894,659 of NW_022437048.1, forward strand.
CTCCCATCCTTACTCATCCTCCCACTCCACTTTCCATCCATCCTAGAAAAAAAAAATCCCAAAATGTGTATGTCAAATGGCCTTAATCCAGTTGGGCTAAGAGTACTTGCTATGTAAATGAGAGAATTCAATATGCTAACATTTGTAGTGAGTGACAACTTGTTTGACAATCCGATTACATGACAGACGAGACAAGATAAGGCTGCCAACAACATACTGGATGTGTGACTGGGGGTTGGGTGTGAGAAGTGACAATGACATGAAAGAAATAAAGGCTTTTTTTTTTTCCAGAAAATCAATAATCCAACAGAGTATAAATGAAGCTGTTCTGGAGAAAGCAGATAAGACTTTGTAGATACACTACATGAACACCTACAAGGGACTGGCGATTAGAAAATGTTTAAAACCAAAATTCAAAATAGGAGGACAGAGTAGAATTCAGGTCAGCTGAGCAGGGGTGTGTGCCAGAAGAGAGGAAATTCAGAGTGATTTGTAGGAATGGGTCTCCAGAAGAGAACCAGCACTCAGTTCAACCCAACAAGGTCAAAAGATACTTGCACACTCATGTTTATAGCAGCACAATTCACAATTGTAAAAATGTGGAACCAGCCTAAATGCCCATCAATCAATGAGTGGATAAAGAAACTGTAGTGTACATATATATATATATATATATATATATATATATGATGGAATACTACTCAGACATAAAAAGGAATGAATTGATAGCATTTGCAGAAACCTGGGTGAGATTGGAGACTTTTATTCTAAGTGAAGTAACTCAGAAATGGAAAACTAAACATCATATTTTCTCACTCGTAAGTGGGAGCTAAGGTATTAAAATGCCAAGGTGTAAGAATGATACAATAGACATTGGCAACACAGAGGGAAAGGATAGGAATGAAATTAGGGTAAAAAGACTACAAACTGGGTTCAGTGTATACTGCTCAGGTGATGGGTGCTCCAAAATCTCACAGATCACCATTGAATAAATTACTCATGTAACCAAATACCACCTGTTCCCCAAAAACCTACAGGAATAAAATATTAAATAAATAAATAATCTACTTTATGCCAAGCGCTGTTTTGCAGTATAAACATTTTTTAAAATACTCTTTTCTCAAGAAGCATTTTAGAGAGGGAAAACAGATAATTTTTATGGGATAAATAAAACAGGAAATGGGTTCCTGGGTAGGGTCAGGGAGGTTGCAATTTTTAAAAGGTTAGTCAGGGAAGGCTTCAAAGAGAAGTGGTATTTGAGTACAGACTAGAAAGAGATGAATGCAAAGGTTCTTTACCACTTGCATCTGCCTGATGATTCTGAATTCACAGAAGACATCAGGCAAAGCAGACTTATTACTCACAGATAGGCAGCAAGGACAAACAAATCTAAGATCCATGGCAAGCCAACATCCCAAGGCTCAGGAAAGCTGCTCTAGGTGGATGGAGTCTCACCTCTGTGTCCCCATGTCAAACAGCAATTGAGAGACCCCCAAAGCATGCACCACGCCCTGGGTTTTATACCCTGAGCACTGCTTGACTCACTGAGTTCAAGCACTGTAAGACATCTGTTCTAGGAGGAACAAGGGTATATCCTGGGCTATTCCAGACAGTTCCTTCTTATCTCAGGAGATTGCATTATTGCTACATTCTACAGCTATTCTAAGTATTACAATTAGAAGTCTGGGAGAGACAGGTCAGCCCAAGCCAACCAGGGATCTGTTCTACTGCAGTGGGGCGGGGGGGGGCAGTTATACAGGTGAACATTTGAGGACACATGTTCAAAGCAGATCATGTCTCATATATACCAGGATCTGCAAAGAAACCAGAGCAGCTGAAATGGAATGAGCAGGTAGGGAGAGATGTAGGATTTCAGAAAGAAGAACTAGTTTGTGGGCATGTTGGAAGCCCTCTATAAAGACTTGAACTTTTACTCAGTGCATCATAGGAAGATACGAGATGGCTTTGAGCAGAGAGACTTGACCTGATTATCATGAAGGTCATGGGGCTTTGGGCTCAGTCTGGTCATACTGGTTATATAAACTTGTTTGTATGTTAAGAAGGGCAAATATACAACAGAATCAAAATCTCTAAATCAGTTTATTCTTTATTCAATAAACAAATATTTAAGTGAACAAACGTAAGCCTAAATTCTAGAGATACAACAATGAATATAACACAAACATGACATAGGAACTTAAGATTTAGCAGATAGAGAAAGATTTCAAACAGAGAGAGATACAAGAAAAGAGGCACAACTCAGGTGTAACTTTATTTCTTTGTAAACCTAATTTGCTTGTAGGTCTGCACTCAATAGTAGAAAACAGCTTCTCCAAGATGACCAAACAAGGAAGTGCTCTGGAGTGCAGTTCCCAGGGAGAACAACACAGAGAGTGAGTGATCACTGCATTTCCAAATGAGTTTTTACCGCCCACAGATCAAGAGATTCCTGGGCTGAAAGGAGCCAGGAGTTTCCAGTATAGCTCTTTCAGCCAGCACCGTGGGTCTCCGCACAAAAACTCAAACAAATCTGGGCAGCTGTTTCAAATGGTGCCTGGAATGCCTGGGATACAGAGCCACCCATTCAACCAGAAGAAAAGGGACTGAAACAGGGAGCCAGGTAATCTGGCTCAGCAGGTCCCACCCCGACAAAGACCAGCAATCTGAAATGCTCTGGATTGAGAGTTTCGCAGCAAGTACAGCTGGACTCCAGATGGTCCAGCTCAGTGGGGGAAGGGCGTCAGCCATTACCAAGACAGTCCACCACTACTGAGGCAGTCCACCATTAATAAGGCAGACCGCCATTACCGAGGCAGTTCTAACTGTATCTCTGTAAACAAAACCACAAGGAAGTTCTAACAGAAGCTGAGCAGAGCCCATGGCAGCTCAGCAATACTTCTGCTGGCAGACTGTGATTAGACTGCCTCCTCGCTGGGCAGGGCATCTCTGAAAAAAGGCAGCAGCATGTCAGAAACTTATAAATAAAGCCCCACCTTCCCAGGACAGAGCACCTGGGGAAAAAAAAAACAGTTATGGGCTCTGCTGCAGCAGACTTAAACATACTTGCCCAGCAGCTCTGAATGGAACAATGGAGCTCACAGCTCAGCACTTGGCCTCCTATAATGGACAGGCTGTCTCCTCAAGCAGCTCCCCGACACCCGTATATCCAAAGAGACACCTCATAAAGGAGAGCTGAGGCTGACATCTGGTGGGTATCTTTCTGGGACGAAGATAACAGAAAAAGAAACTGGCAGCAACCCTTACTGTTCTGCAGCCGCTGCAGGTAATCCCCAGGCAAGCAGGGACTGGAGTGGACCTCCAACAGTCAGAGGAGCCTGACTGTTAGAAGGAAAACTAAAAAACAGAAAGAAATAACTTCAACATCAACAAAAAGGACGTTCTCTCAGAGACTGCATCTGAAAGTCACCAACTACAAAGACCACAGGTAGATACATCCACAAAGATGGGAAGAAACCAGTGCAAAAAGGATGAAAACACCAAAAACCAGAACGCCTCTCCTCCTCCCAGGAATCACAGCTCCTCACGAGCAAGGGAACAAGGCTGGATGGAGAACAAGTCTGATGAATTCACATAAACAGGTTTCAGAAGGTGGGTAATAAACATCTCTGAGCTAAAAGAACATGTTCTAACCCAATGCAAAGAAACTAAGAATCTTGAAAAAAGGTTTGATGAAATGTTAACGAGAATAAACAGCTTAGAGAAGAATATAAATGACTTGATGGAGCTGAAAAACACAAGAACTTCACAAAGCATACACAAATTTCAAAAGCTGAATCAACCAAGCAGAAGGAAGGATATCAGAGATTGAAGATCAACCTTGCCACCACTCATAGGGCTGAAGCTGTAGTCCAACATGATCCTACCATTTTTTTTTTTTTGGAGATAATGGGTTTTTTTTCTTTTAGTGTGTATATATATATACACATATATATGTATATATGTGTGT
>NW_022437048.1:2898725-3008178 GCF_009761245.1 Sapajus apella
ATATATATATATATATATTTTTTTTAATTGCACTTTAGGTTCTGGGGTACATGTGCAGATCACACAGGATTGTTGCATAGGTACATACATGGCAATGTGGTTTGCTGCCTCCATCCCCCCGTCACCCACATCTGGCATTTCTCCCCATGTTATCACTCCCTAACCTCCCCAACCCCCACTGTCCCTCCCATAGTCTCCCTCAACAGACCCCATTGCGTGATGCTCCCCTCCCTGTGTCCACGTGTTGCATAGTTTGAAGTCAGGTAGTATGATGCCTCCAGCTTTGTTCTTTTTGCTTAGGATTATCTTGGCTATACAAGCTCTTTTGTGGTTCCATATGAAATTTAAAGTAGTTTTTTGTAATTCTGTGAAGAAAGTCAATGGTAACTTGGTGGGAATAGCAATGAATCAATAAATTACTTTGGGCGGTATGGTCATTTTCATGATATTTATTCTTCCTATCCATGAGCATGGAATGTTTTTCATTTGTTTGTGTCCTCTCTTATTTCCTTGAATCAGTGGTTTGTAGTTCTCTTTGAAGAAGTCCTTCATATTCCTTGCTCATTGTATTCCTAGGTATTTTATTCTCTTTGTAGCAATTGTAAATGGGAGTTCACTCATGGTTTGGCTCTTTGTCTATTAATGGTATATAAAAATGCTTCTGATTTTTGCAAATTGATTTTGTATCCTGAGATGTTGCTGAAGTTGCTTATCAGCTTAAGGAGTTTTTTAGCTGAGATGATGGGGTTTTCTAAAAATACAATCATGTCATCTGCAAAAAGCGATGATTTGACTTCCTCTCTTCCTGTTTGAACACTCTTTCTTTATCTTGCCTGATTGCCCTGGCCAGAACTTCCAATATTATGTTGAATACGAGTGGTGACAGAGGACATCCTTGTCTTGTGCCAGTTTTCAAAGGGAATACTTCCAGCTTTTTCCATTCAGTATATGGGCTGTGGGTTTGTCATAAATAGTTCTTATTATTTTGAGATATGTTCCATCAATACATAGTTTATTGAGTGTTTTTAGCATTAAGGGCTGTTGAATTACATCTAAGAACTTTTCTGCATTTATTGACATAATCACGTGGTTTTTGCCTTTGGTTCTGTTTATGTGATGGATTACATTTGTAGATTTGCACATATTGAACCAGCCCTGCATCCCAGGGATGAAGCCAACTTGATCATGGTGGATATGCGTTTTAACGTGCTGCTGGATTCGGGTTGCCAGTATTTTATTGAGGATTTTTATATCGATGTTCATAAGGGATATTGGCCTGAAATTTCCTTTTTTTACTGTGTCTCTGCCAGGTGTTTGTATCAGGAGGATGCTGGCCTCATAAAATGAGTTAGGGAGGAGTCCCCTGTTTTCTATTGCTTGGACTAGTTTTAGAAGGAATGGTACCAGCTCCTCTTTGTACCTCTGGTAGAATTCATCTGTGAATCCATCTGCTCCTGGGCTTTTCTTGGTTGGTAGGTTATCAATTACTGCCTTAATTTTATAACTTGTTTATTGGTCCATTCAGGGATTCAACTTCTTCCTGATTTAGTCTTGGGAGGGTGTATGTGTCCAGGAATTTATCCATTTCTTCTAGATTTTCTAGTTTATTTGCATAGCAGTGTTTATAGTATTCTCTGATGGTAGTTTGTATTTCTGTGGGATGAGTGGTGATATCACCTTTATCATTTTTTATTGTGTCTATTTGATTCTTCTCTCTTTTCTTCCTTATTAATCTGGCTAGCAGTCTATTTTACTAACCTTAAAAAAAAAAAAAAAAACTCCTGAATTCATTAATTGTTTAACGGATTTTCTTGTCTCTGTCTCCTGCAGTTCTGCTCTGATCACAGTTATTTGTCTTCTGCTACCTTTTGGATTTGCTCTTGCTTCTCTGGTTCTTTTAATTGTGATGTTAGGGTGTCAATTTTAGATCTTTCCCACTTTCTCTAGTGGACATTTAGTGCTATAAATTTCCCTCTTAACACTGCTTTAACTGTGTCCCAGAGATTCTTGTATGTTGTGTCTTTGTTATCATTGGTGTCAAAGAACTTATTTATTTCTACTATAATTTCATTGTTTACTCAGTAGTCATTCAGGAGCAGGTTGTTCAGCTTCCATGTAGTTGTGTGGTTTTGAGTGAGTTTCCTAAACCTGAGTTCTAATTTGATTATACTGTGGTCTGAAAGACTGTTTCTTATGATTTATGTTATTTTGCATTTGCTGAGGAGTGTTTTACTTCCAATTGTGTGGTCTATTTTAGAATAAGTGCTCTGTGGTTCTAAGAAGAATGTATAGTCTGTTGATTTGGGGTGGAGAGTTCTGTGGATGTCTATTAGGTCTGCTTGGTCCAGAGCTGAGTTCAAGTTCTGAATATCCTTGTTAATTTTCTCTTATTGATCTGTCTAATATTGACAGCGAAGTTTTAGAGTCTCCCACTGTTATTGTGTGGGAGTGTAAGTCTCTTTGTAGGTATCTAAGAACTTGCTTTATGAATCTAGATGCTCCTGTATTGGGTGTATAAATATTTAGGATAGTTAGCCCTTCTTGTTGTATTGCTCTCTTTACCATTATGTAATGCTCTTCTTTGTCTTTTTTGATCTTTGTTAAAGTCTGTTTTATCAGAGACTTGCAACCCCTTTTCCCTTTTCCTTTTTTGCTTTCTATATGCTTGGTAATTCTTCCTCCATCCCTTTATTATGAGCCTACGTGTGTCTTTGCATGTGAGATGGATCTCCTGAATACAGCACACCAATGGGTCTTGTCTTTTTATCCAATTTGCCAATCTATGTCTTTTAATTGGAATATTTAGCTCATTTATATTTAAGATTAATATTGTTATGTGTGAATTTGATCCTGTCATTATGATGCTAGCTGGTTATTTTGCTCATTAGTTGATGCAGTTTCTTCATAGTGTCAATGGTCTTTATGTTTCAGTATGTTTTTGCAGTGACTGGTATAGGTTTTTACTTTCCATATTTAGTGCTTCCTTCAGAAGCTCTTGAAAGGAGGCCTGGTGGTGACATTATCTCTCAGCATTTGCTTGTCTGTAAAGGATTTTATTTCTACTTCACTTATGTAGCATAGTTTGGCTGGACATGATATTTTGGATTAAAAATTAATTTCTTTTAGAATGTTGAATGTTGGCCCCCACTCTCTTCTGGCTTGCAGGGTTTCTGTAGAAAGATCTGCTGTTAGTCTGATGGGTCTAGCTTTGTGGGTAACCCAATCTTTCTCTTCGGCTGACCTTAACATTTTTTCCTTCATTTCAAAATTGCCTATCTTTCAATAAGTCACTCAAATAAAAATTGTTTCATAAAAGAAGTGTCTGGTCCAGCTCACAAGTCAAACAAAAGTGCTTTTCCTTTTAAACAGCCATGGCATTTTTTAATAGCTTTATCAGGGTATAATTCACACAATTCACCCAATTGAATTGTACATTTCAATGATTTTCAGTATATTCAGAGTTGTATATTGTACATCATAACCACAATCAATTTTAGAATGCTTTTAATTACCAGCCAAAGAAATCCAACACCCTTCATCCAACATCTTCCAATTTCTCTATCCTCCCCAGTGACAACCACTAATCTACTTTCTGCCTCCATAGGTTTATCTATTCTTGACTTTCATATAAATAAAATCATATGGTTTTTGTGACAGACTTCACTTAACATAATGTTTTCAAGGTTCATCCAAATTGTAACACATCAATACAGTACTTCATCCATTTTTATGGCCAACTTAAGATCAAGATTATCTATGTATGAAATATTATTTGGCCATAAGGCCATGAAATAAACAGCTGATGCTGTTTCCATTTTGGGCTAAATAATGCTGCCATGAACATTAGTGTACAAGTTTTTGCATGGACATATATTTTAATTTTTCTTGGACATATAAGTAGGAGTGCCATTGCTAAATTATGTGATAACTCTATGTTCAATCATTTGAGGGTCTGCCAGACTGTTTTCCAAGCAGCTACACTATTTGTCATTCACATCAATAGTGTATGAGAGTTCCAGTTTCTCTACATCCTCTCAAACCCTTGCCTTTTCTGCCTTTTTTCATATTAACCGTCCTAGTGGGTGTGAAGTGTATCTCACTATGGTTCTATTTGCATTTCCCTGATGGTTAAAATTTTGAATATCTTTTCATATGATTATTAGCCATTTGTATATCATCAGTGGAAAAATGTATATTCTAATGATTTGCCCATTTATAAATTGAGTTATTTATCTCTTTATTATTCAATTGTAGGAGTTCTTTATATGTTCTAGATTCAAACCTTATCAAATTTAAAATTTGCAAATGTTTTCTCCATTCTGTGGATTGTCTTTTTATTGATGTCATTCTTTGAAACACAACATTTTTTTATTTTAATGATTTCTTCTTTTTACTTTCATCCCTTGTGTTATTGGTGTCATATCTAAAAAACCATTGTCTAAGGTAAGGTCCACAAGAGTTACACCTATGTTTCCTTCTACAAGTTTTATGCCATTGTAAATGTGATTGCATTCCTAATTTTTATATCATTTACTGCAAGTGCATAGACATATAATTATGTTTGTATATTGCTCATGTGTCCAGCAATGGGCTGAATTCATTTATTAGTTCTAATAGTTTCTTAGTGGATCCTTAGGATTTTCTATATACAAAATTACATCATATGCAAATAAAGATAGTTTTACTTCTTCCTTTCCTATATGGATGCCTTTTATTTACTTCTCTAATTGCTCTTGCTAAAGCTAACAGTATAATGTTAAATAGAAGTGGCCAAAACAAACATCTGTGTTATGTTTCACATATTAGAGTGCAAGCATTCAGTCTTACACTATTAATATGTTAGTTGCGGGTGTTTTATAGATGCCCTTTAGTAGGTTGCATAAATTTCTATTCCTTGTTTATTCACTGTGTTTACTGTGAGGAAGTACAGAATGTAGTCAAATGTTTTTTCTGCTTATATTGGGGTGATCATGTGGTTTTTGTTCTTTATTCTATTGAGGTTTGTTACATTAATTGATTTTCAGATGTTAAAACAACTTGTATTCTTGGAATAAATCATACTTGTTCATGGAATATAATCCTTTTAATATACTGATGGATTTGATTTGCTAGTGTTTTATTGAGTAACTCTATGTCTATATTAATAAAAGACATTGATCTGTAGTTTTCTTTCTTTTAATGCCTTTGTCTAGATTTGGTATCAGGATAATATTGGCCTCATAAAATGCATTCAGAAGCGTTCTCTCATCTTTTATTTAGTGGAGGAGTTTGTGAACAATTGGTATTAATTATGTACATATTTGATAGCATTTACCACTGAAGCCCCCTGGTCCTGGGCTTTTCTTCATGGGAATGTTGGTGTTACAAATTTAATCTCCTTACTTATTACAGGTCTATTCAGATTTTTTTAGTCCTTCTTGAATCAGTTCAGGTAGTTCGTGTCTTTCTAGAAATTCTTTCATTTCATCTAAGTTATCCAGTTTATTGCCATATAGTTGTTCAACTATTGAACTTTTGGTATGTAGCAGAAGTGCTATATATATATTTCCCATTTTATCACACAGAATACTGAATAATTTGTGCACTCAAGGATCAAAATTTAATAAAAGCAAATTTTTTTTTACTGCTTCAGCAAGGACATTCTTAAGCTGTTTAAAAAAAAAAAAAAAAAAAACTGTAACCCCTAGAAATAGAACTGCCAGAGTAAATAGAAAGGTATGATGTTCACTCAAATTGATGAGGGTAGTCCACTGATTCAAATGCTAATCTCTTCTGAAGACATGCTCACGAACACTCCCAGAAATGTTTTACCAGCTATTTGGGCATCCCTTAACCCAATCAAGTTAACACATAAAATTAACCATCACATACATCATGAGACTGTTCATTGTTACATTAAGGACATGAGACATACTCTTGAGAGCAGTAGGAGAGACATGAAAGATCACTTTGGCTACAGTGTGCGAAATAGATTAGAAGAGCAAGATAGGAGGTCAGAAGAGCAGTTAGAAGATTGTTGAATGATCCAAATGACAGAGAATGAGGGCCTGAAAACACAGTGGGAAAGGGTGAAAAGGAGTAGGTAGATTTTTAATATAAAAACACAAAAACATCAGAACTGATAAATGTTTAAAAGCAGAGAGAGAGAGAGAGAAGAAAATCAAGAATAATGTCTATGTTTCTTATGGATGGTGTGTCATGTTAAGATACACAGGAAGGGAATGGGGATATTTAGGTGAGAAGTTAATTAGTTGGGTTTGTCACATTTTTGGGTGTTTATGAGATATTAATAGAGCTATATGGTGAATCATTTCTCAAGTAAGAGAAACTAAAGGCTTAGTTATCTTGAGGAGTTACCAAGCCTTTAGTTTCTCTTACTTGAATTTTTATTTGAGGTTTTACCTTTTCTCATACTTTCCTTGAGTCTTGTGTAACACCTGATGGACTTTCCCCAAGCCAGGGTCACTTTCAAATCAGACGTCCTATTGAGTGGCAGGTACTGTTCAAGGCACTTAACATACAAAAATGAAGAAAGGAATTGAAAAGCAGACATCCCCCTTGCATTCCAGCCTGGGCACTAGAGTGAAACTCCATCTCAAAAAATAAATAATAAAGAAAGTATGTAAGTTCAGATGAATATGTTAGGATGGGTGCTAACCCATTATGACTGGTATGCTTATAAGAAGAACAAATTTGGACACAAATATACACAAAGGAAAGACCATGTGAATACAGAGGGAGAAGGCAGCATCTACTTGGAAAGAAGAGAGGACTCTGAAAAGAAATCAGCCCTTCCAACACTTTGATACCAGACTCCTAGCCTTCAAAACTATGAGAAAATAAATTTCTGTTGTTTAAGCCACCTGGTCTTTGGTGCTTTTTTGGGGAGGCAACTTTAGCAAATTCATATGCTCATCATTCATTTTTCTGTACCATACTGAATCTAATCATATTCAGATTTTTTTTTAAATCAAAAAGAAACATGTCATTGTCTGCTGACTACCCTATATGAATACTCTCTAGATAGGCATGTAAGCACAAACTGCACACATAGCTGGTGCTTCACTGAGTCCAACTTGCTTCCCAGAACAAAAGGAACTTTGCCTTGCAGATAAATCTAGGACCCCACCTATTAGAATCTAGAACACTAGTCTCTGCTTTCGTTATTTTTTTTCTGCCTTGGTTCACTAAAATTCAGAAAAATCCCTAGGTCTAATATCATGCAGGGTCACCCTATTACAATACTACGGGGTTTCAGAGGAAGGAGAGCTCATATCGGGTCAGGGGATGGGAAATATTCATTAAAGGGTGGCATTCAAACCACACTTCTTTTTCTTTAGGGGAAAATACAAACACAGTCTTCCACTACCATAAATTATGCAGTTGAATTTCCCACATTTGGGAAAATCACAGGGGTGAGCACACCTGGAGTGCAATGAATAAGCCTCACGCTGGGAAACCCACCTTTGTGATCATTGTATCTCCCCTGCCAGATAAGTGTCAAACCACACTTCTAAAGATGAGAGGGATAGGCAGTAATTAACAGGTAGTATATTTTGGTTGTAAATAAAAGATTAAGAAAATCAGTGAAGTCTGGAAATTTTGGTATGAAAAATGGTTTCATATCATTAAAGCATGTATATGGGTAAGGGGGTGGTTCTTAAAGGCTTTAAAAGGTATTCTAGAAATAAGTTATTGAAGATTATTGTAAGGTTAAAATATTTGGATATTAGCCCAAAGAATAAATATATTTCAACTCACCTGGGATATTTGTTCAAAATAGTTTCCTGAGCCCCATTAATGAATAAAGAAATCAGAATCTCTGCCAGCAGGCCTCCAGAATGTGCATTTATAGCTAGCTTCCCAGATGCTGCATATCACACTAAAATTTGAGAACTACTGCAGTAACATTAGGAAACTATTAAGTGGTCCTACGAATTTTTGAGCAAAGAATGACCAAATTATATCTACACTTTAGGATGACTAACCTAATAAGAATAGATATTCAAGAAAAGTTAAAGATGGATTTAAGAAATTGATGCACCAGTCAAGGCAAGAGACAATGAAAGTTGAGATATAAATGGATATAAAGGGATTTTTATCTTACGATGTAAAAAATATGACAAAGATAGGAATGTAGAATTTTATAACTCATATGTAAGAGGATGAGATAAAGAAGTATCAAGGAAGACTGTGATGGTTAGTATTGTCAACTTGATTGGACTGAAGGATGCAAATTATTGTTCCTGGGTATGTCTGTGAGGGTGTTGCCAAAGGAGATTAACATTTGAGTGAGTGGACTGGCAGAGGCAGACCCACCCTCAATCTGGATGGGCACCATCTAATCAGCAGCCAGCATGGCTATAATAAAGCAGTCAGAAGAACGTGGAAGGACTTCACTTGCTTCTGGCCTTTATCTTTCTCCCGTAATGGATGCTTCCTATTCTTGAACACTGTACTTCAAGTTCTTCAGCTTTTGGACTCTTGGACTTATGTCAGTGGTTTGCCAGGGGCTCTCGGGCCATCGGCCACAGACTGAAGCCTGCACTGTTGGCTTCCGTACTTTTGAGGTTTCGGGACTCAGACTGGTTTCCTTGCTTCTTAGTTTACAAACAGCCTATTGTGGGACTTCACATTGTGAACATGTGAGTCGACACTCCTTAATAAATTCCCCTTCATATATACATCATCCCATTAGTTCTGTCCCTCTAGAGAACACGGACTAATATAAAGACTAAGGATTAAGTTGTGGTAGGGTTAATTAGAGATAGGGAAATCATAAGAAAAAACCTGTTGAGCATTTATGTGGGAGTACATGATGAATTCAGAATGAGACATGTTGAATTTTGATATTCTGGTAGGACACCCAAAGCAAGATATTCAGCAAGCAGTATAAAATATACGATGGAGTCTAAGAGTGATGTTTGAGCTGAAAATACTAATTCAACATTTATCTGGAAAATGATAATTGACTCAAGATGAATGGATAACACTTGGCTCTTAGCTGAATCATGGGGCAGTTTCTTCCATACTGTTCTCATGGTAGTGAATAAGTCTCATGAGATCTGATTGTTTTATAAGGGGTTCCCCCTTTTGCTTGGCTCTTGTTTTCCTCTCTTCTTTTTTTCTATTTTTCTTTTTTTTTTTTTTTTTTTTTTGCAGTGAAGTCTTATCTGTCTCCCATGCTGAAGTGCACTGGTGTGCATGATCTTGGTTCACTGCAACCTTCACCTCCTGGTTTCAAGTAATTCTCCTGTCTCAGCCTCCTATCTGGGATTACAAACACCCACCACCATGCCTGGCTTATTTATTTTTGTACTTTCAGTAAAGACAGGGTTTCACCATGTTGTCCAGCCTGTTCTTGAACTCCTGACCTCAGGTGATCCACCCGCCTCAGCTTCCCAAAGTGCTGGGATTACAGGCAAGAGCCACCATGCCGGGTCTCATTCTTCCCTTTTCTGCCACCATGTAAGATAGGACTTTTGCCTTCTGCCATGATTATGAGGCCTCCCCAGCCATGTGGAACTCTGAATCCATTAAATGTCTTTTTCTTTATAAACCACATAGTCTATATTATGTCTTTATTAGCAGCATGAATACGGACTAATGCTAATAATCTTCCTAGTAAGATTAGGAAGTTGCCAGAGGAAGAAAATGCTCAAATGCTGAAAGATAGATAAGATGTCTTATACTACATAAATCCTCAACAACAAAAAAAAATAGCCTCAGTAATTTGTAACCTGTGTTTTCTGCTTGCAGGAACAAGATTCTCTCAGGCAAAAAAAAAAAAAAAGTGTCTGTTCATAGGGTTCAGACCTAAACCAATCCTTCATTGGGTAGAAATCCAGCTGCAATGACAGCTCAGAGTTTCATAGCGTATTCCTTTCATAATTATTATTTTCTTGAATCCTTAACTCTGATTGACTTTAAAGATCAATCCTTAACTCTGATGGACTTTGAAAGGATCTGCCTATTGACTGCTGAGGGGACAAACCTTCTATTTTGTTGTATACTGTTAACAACAAGAGACCGTTGGAGGAAAAAGATAGCAATAGTCAAATAAAAAAAAAACAAACATTATTTCCTTTTTGCATATGTTCTATAAGTTTTGGCCCTATTACAGAGTAATTAGGATTCCCTAAAAATAACTCTCTATGAGTTCTAGCATAGGTAGGCATATAGGAATAAGGTGAGGCCTGGAAGAGATTAATCATAAGAGTGTGCACATAGAAGCCCACTGAAGAAGTCTTAGAGATTGTTCTTATCTTCACTTAGCTTATATTTGGGAAAGAAACATAAAAAAAATTTGGTTGAAAGAAGTATGTCAACTTCATATGCTAATTACTGTTTTGTGATCCTTTTACTTATTAAAATTCTTAATATAAGCCAAGAACTCTGACATAATATAATGTTTAGGCCCACTTTCCTAATACAGTTAACCCTTGAACAACACAGGTTTAAACTGCATGGGTTTACTTATACATGGATTTTCTTCCACCTGCCACTCCTGAGATGGCAAGACCAACCCTTCCTCTTCTCCTTTTCCTTAGCTTTATTCATCATGAAGATGACAAGGATGAAGACCTTTATAATAATCCACTTACACTTAATAAACAGTAAATCTATTTTCTCTTCATTTTGATTTTCTAAGTAACATTTATATTCTCTAGCTTACTTTATTGTAAAAATGTATGTAACACATACAATTTATTAAATATGTGTTACTTTACTGTTTATATTATTAGTAAGGCTTCTAGTCAATAGTAGACTACTACTAGTTAAGCTTTGGAGGAGTCAAAATTTATATACAGTATTAGTCCATTCTCATACTGCTATAAAGAACTACCTGAGACTGGATAATTTATGAAGAAAAGAGGTTTAATTGACTAACAGTTCCACAATCTATACAGGAAGCATGGCTGAAAGGCCTCAGGAAACACAATCATGGCAGAAGGTGAAGTGAAAGCAAACACATCTTCTCATGGTGTCAGGAGAGAGAGAGAGGAGGAAGTGCCATACACTTTTAAACAATCGGATCTCAAGAGAACTCACTCACTGTCACAAGAATAGCAAGGAAGAAATCCACCCCCATGATCGAATCACCTCCTAGCACATCCCTTCCCCAACACTAGGAATTACAATTAAACATGAGATTTAGGTGGGGACACAGAGCCAAACCATATCATATGGAAAATTTTAACTATTTGGCTGATCAGTGTTCCTTACCCCTGCATTACTGAAGAGTCAACTGTAAATTAAAAAAATAAATAAATAAAAACCCACACACACAGAAGAATATTTACTTAACACTACAAGAAATATTTAGGAATATTTATCTTAAACACTATCTTACTTAAAAAGGTAAAATTAGATGTATTACTTTAAAAATCATTGATAAAACTTTTTTCTTAAAATTCTGGCCACAAATTTTAAATATAAATTATTAGTTACACAAAGGTATTACTGATAAAAAAAATGCACATTTCAGTCATGCACACACATATATGCATATATATAGTACAAATAATTTATGTACTGAATTTATATTTACTATATAAATATTTAAAAGCTGAAAGCGTATCAAATTAACAAGTTCAATGAAGTGACTATACATTAAATAAACATGAAAAATCAGTTATTCTCTAATATCAATCACATCATTATCCATAAAAATTTTATGAAAAAAATCTTAATACCTACAACAAAAAAAAATTAAATGACATGTAATAAATTGCTAACAAAAGTCCAGTTATTTAAACCATGTACTACTCATGCCTTTTGCTATGTAACATTGCAGTTCCTCTTACCAAAGAGGTGAAGTCTATTCCATCTTCTCACCCCTGCAAAATTTGGGGTGGGAAAGTGGTGATTTATTTTGGCCAATACAGTAAGTCTAAGGTTCTAGAGACCTTGAATATTTTTGCTTGTTGCTTTTTTATTTTTGCCACTGCCAAACAAACATGCCTTGTCTAGCTCACTAGCCTCTAGAAGAAGAAAGATATACAGAACAGCCAAGTTGTCTCAGCCATCCAGCAAAAGCCATCTTAGATGAGGTAATACCAGGTGATCTCCAGATGTGAGTGACTGCAGCCAAGATTAGCAGAGTTACCTAGCCAACAAGCAGCTGACCACAGTCAAATAAGCAAACTCAGTCAAGATCATTTAAGCCAAGCACAAATTAACCAAGCCCCAGAGACTCATAAGCTAAGTAACTGTTTAATACTAAATATCATTAAAGTTCAGCAGTTGATACACAGCATTATTGTGGCAACGGATAATTGATATATACTATTTAAAGACATTACTAACATAGAAAAATATATATTCTTATATTTTCTGGATTTTCTAAATGGCTCTAAAAGAGTTAATACTCACACAGCCTTTACTATACACCAGGCATGCTCTTATTTAGACCCCATAATAATTCTCTAAGAAGGTACTATTATTATAGTTATTTAATAAATGATGTAACTAAGGCACAAAAATTTTAGTTTCCCCGAGATCTCACAGCAACTCAGTGGTGGAACTAGGATTCAAACTTTAGTATTACGCTTTAAAATCCATGGTCTTAACCATTGCATTATAATACATTTTCAACATTTTGCTTACAAAATTAAAAATTATATTATAAATGTATATACAGAAAGACAGAATAAATATAATTTTAGTAACATAAAACTATTTTGGTATTATGCTAGCAGTACAACTTACATTCCAGCCTACCCATACACACATCTTCAGCTATGTTGAAAGTAGACAATGAATCCAAACCAAGCCAGTAAGATTTTTTCATCAGAAAGTGTAAAATTGGAACAACAACAGACTCTGTCAAACTTTGAACTGGAAGGTACATGAACTGTACAGGGTGACCTCTGAAGCATATGAAGAAGCCAAAAATATCAGTCTACAAAGAAAAAGATGGTGAAGCACATTTTTAAATAGAACTGGAAATCAAATGCCTCCCAAAGAGAGGTGTTGTCTTAGTTCCTGATAGCTTTTCAGACATGGGTTTCAGGGCCATATAAGATTCAATAATAATCCTGGCCTTGATTCCTATAAAAATCCATATATTCTCTTATTAAGTTCTTCCTTTCTTCCTAAAATTGTTTGAGTAGTTTTCTGTGGTAGATAGAATAACATTCGCCCAAAAGATGTCCACATACTAATCCCATAAAATGACATTCCCCCGAAAGATGACCACATACAAATCCCAGAACCCAGCAAAAGGAACTCTATGGATATGATTAAGGCAGAGATGTCGACAGGAAGAGATTATTCTGTATTACTCAAGTGGGTCCAATGTAATCACAAGGGTTCTTATAAATGAAAGAGTGATGCCGATAGTGAAAGCAACAATAAAACAATGGACTGAGAACATAAAGGGGAAAAGTAGGGGCAAGTTGTTTTTTCATCATTGCAAATTTGCCTAGGATGTGGTTTTACTAAAAATGTTTGGCAGTTTCTTTAAGAGTAAGCATAGTCCTGCCATACAATCTAGGAACTGTACTCTTAGGTTTTTGCCTAATTGAATTGAAAACATACAGTCCCACAAAAACCTGCACACACATGTGTAGGGGGCACACAGCAACATATTAAAGCTTATGTACATGGCATTTGAGGTTGGGGCATGGAAAAATACTGAGGCACTGTGTATGTTATTTGTGCATGAGAATGAAACTCCTGGACCCCGAAAACAGGACAGGGAGTGGAGTGTGTGGTGTGATAAGGAACACTGAAAACAGCCTCCTGAGAATGCAGTTTGAGTGTGTACAAGGTTACAGGTGCCTCAGCAACCCACCTCAAATGACCATCTAGTGGATGTTTGCAGATAATACAAGCCCTTTCAATAAATACTTGGTGGTTGGATGCTAGGTGGATTCTCTGAGAAGAGCTACCCATAGCTCCGCCAAGCTGGAACTGTCTGAGTATGTCATTCTTGGTGTTCACTGCAAGCAATAAGCTCTGTAACTGGGGCCCCTGACATGATTGCCCTGAATTTATGTGTGAAGGTGAAGAGCTTATCAATTTTTGGGGAATCCTGGTAAGGGACATTTCTGACTCCCATCAGGAGGATGGGAACCATGCATAAGATATCAGGGGTTAGGTTATCATGGGTCAAGAAATGACCAAAGAGCAGAAAGTATTTTTTAAAAACATTGCAACAGCTACTTAAGGCTATCCACTGCACTATAGAGCCTGGAGCTCTACACAAGCTTATGCTCTTAATTTGGCAGGAATGCCCTTGGATTCCTGATCAAGGAACCTTAGATTTAGAGTTACAGGAGCTGGTAGGTCACTGCCTGAAAAGGGGATATAAGAAAGGTCATTTTACTAATGTTACTATTTTGACCACCTGGGCACTGATACACTCTGTATTGTATCCTCTTTATCTGCTAGATTGTAGTGAGTCAGGCCACCCATCTTCTCCACCTGAAGGGAATTCAGGAGATTTAAAGGAGAAGGAAAAACAGAAACCAGAACAAAGGGAGCAATTTCTCTCTCCCCTTCATTCGCTTCTATGGGGAATAAGAGGCTTTTTCTAGTGAGGATAAAGATGGACTGGAGCCTTTTCTGCCCACTATAGAAAAGCTATTAGACCTAACACCATAAAAACCTTAGAGGAAAACCTAGGCAATACCATTTGGAACATAGGCATAGACAAGGATTTCATGACTAAAACACAAAAAGTAATGGTAACAAAAGTCACAATTGACAAATGGGATCTAATTATACTTAGCTTCTGCACAGAAAACAAAACAAAACAAAACAAAACCTGTCATTAGAGTGAACCAGCAACTAATGGAATGGAAAAAAATGTTTGCAATCTACCCATCTGACAAAGGGCTAATATCCAAAATCTACAAAAAACTTAAACAAATTTACAAGGAAAAAACAACGCCATCAAAAAGTGGGTGAAGGATATGAACAGACATTTTTCAAAAGAAGACATTTATAAGGCCAAAAAACATGAAAAAATGCTCATCAACACTGGTCATTAGAGAAATGCAAATCAAAACTACATTGAGATACCATCTCACACCTGTTAGAATGGCGATCATTAAAAAATCTGGAGACAACAGATGCTGGAGAGGATGTGGAGAAATAGGAATACTTTTACACTGTTGGTGGGAGTGTAAATTAGTTCAACCATTGTGGAAGACAATGTGGCAATTCCTCAAGGATCTAGAAATAGAAATACCATTTGACTCAGGAATCCCATTACTGGGTATATACACAAAGGATTATAAATTATTCCATTCTAAAGACACATGCACACGTATGTTTATTGCATCACTGTTTACATTAGCAAAGACTTGGAACTAACCCAAATGCCCATCAATGATAGACTGGATAAAGAAAATGTGGCACACAAACACCATGGAATACTATGCAACCATAAAAAGGATGAGTTCATGTCCTTTGAAGGGACATGGATGAAGCTGAAAACCATCATTCTCTG
Organism: Sapajus apella; assembly: GCF_009761245.1. Taxonomy (NCBI): domain Eukaryota; kingdom Metazoa; phylum Chordata; class Mammalia; order Primates; family Cebidae; genus Sapajus; species Sapajus apella. The sequence continues at coordinate 2,914,186 of NW_022437048.1, forward strand.
TAAACTGATACAAGAACAGAAAATTAAATACCGCATGTTCTCACCCATAAGTTGGTGTTGAACACTGAGAATACATGGACAGAGGGAACATCACACACCGGGGCCTGGGGCAGGGACAGGGGCAGGGGCGCAGGCTAGGGGAGGGATAGCAGAGGGTGGAGGGATTGGGGAGGGATACATTAGGAGAAATACCTAATGTAGATTGTGAGGGAGAATGGATGCAGCAAACCACCATGGCATGTGTATATCTATGTAACAAACCTGCACATTCTGCACATGTACCCCAGAACTTAAAGTATAATTATAAACAAAACAAAACCAACAAAGAAAAGCTACTGCCCTCTTTTTCTCGACCCTTAAAGGGACCTGCATTTCTTGGCCCCATTTAGTCAACAGCACCTCCCATCCCTTTTGAGGAGATTGGAGGCAGCCCAAGGGTTGCTCCTTGGATAAGACCTCCAGTTAGCAAGCATCTATAGATCGGGTGTTCATGTCTCCTTAACAAACTTCCCTGTTGGAGGGGTGCCTCCAAGAGGGAAGGAAAGTGGCTGATTGTGATTGTTTTTCTAATATGCAAGTTTTCACTTCTTACTTCCAGCATTGGCCTTCCTGGCCTTGTCTTTTTTCTGTTTCCATAGAGTATAAAGGAAAGTTGTATGCTGCCTTCGGGGTTTTATCCCAGAAAGCTCTGGCTTTCTTGCTGCCCACAGCGAGAGATTTCTCTGCCCTCTTCATTCCCTTCTATGAAGAATAAGGAAGAGACTTATTCCAGTGAGAATAAGGATGTACTGGAGCCTTTTCCTTCCCTTGTAGAAAAGCTGTTGCCCTCTTTTCCTCCACCTTTAAAAGGCCTGGGGCAGGAGAGTTGCTAAGATGCCATGGAGTGCCCATTTAGTCACTGGCAGTCTGGGAAAATTGCCCCTTTCTGGGTTTGTGGTGACAGGAGGGAGGCCAAGAGGTGCAGACTATGTCCCCAGGTGGCTGCAGGCAGCTTCACCTCACCATGGTCACGTGCCTTAGTAACTGTGCCCAGAAAGTGGCCTGCGACTTGCTGTGCTGCTACTTTTCCTACTTCTGCCCTTTCCTGCCACTCCTCCCATGTCTCAGTTGACAAGCAATTCCTTGTTTTCCCTGGCTCCTTAGAAAAAAGCCTAGGAAATAGCCCATGTGCATCCCAAACTTATTAGCCTAAGGTGGGCAGAGGGGTGAGGAGCAGCCTAGAGTACAGAGCTCTGGGAAAGAATCCCACTAATAAGGGGTGCTCTCCTGTAGCTATATGCTAAATGCGAGCTAGGCTGGGGAGGGCGAGCTTTGTCAGCTGCTGTCATCTTCAGAAGATAGACACAGCAGTAAGGAATATTTTTTTCACTTTTTTATAAAATGTTTAAAAAACATGGTGGCTGGGAAACCTCAAAGCAGACCCTGTGCTGCATGTCTGCTCCTCCCCTGAGCCTCTCTGCTTGGGGGTAGTAAAAATAATAAAAAGCCCAGTATATTTTCAGCACCTTACCTGACAGAGTTGGCTCAAGGCATAGGTGGCCTGGAGGATGAGAGGAGTAGTCTTCTCCCAGGCTGTTACCCTCTTGCTTCCTGCATCCACGCTTACACACAAACACTGTACCACCTGGTCATTCTCTAGCCTCTTACTGCCACTTGTAGTCTTCCTTCCTTCCTCTAAGGGCAAGATTAGCAACAGATGGCAGACTGTTAGAAAGAAAGGCAGCTGCCTAACTGGGCTGGTGCAGATGGGAAGAAACCAGCCCCAGCCTTGCTTTCCCAAGCTCACTTCTAAAACATTCCAGCTAAAGGCTAAGGCAGGAGAATGGCCAACACCAAAGGACATTTTTCAAAGATTTTTTTTTTCTTTTTTCTTTTTTTACACACTTAAGCTAACTCCATGCAGGTTATCATCCTGGCAACTTTCAGTCACATTCTACTGACTTTCAAGGGCCAAAATATGGTAAAAGTCACTTAAAATATCTATCCCTTCCATGCCTTAGTTCAACAGGTAGGTTTTATCGTTGGCCACTTCTACATTTTATGTGCTATTTACCAGTCTCGAAACCCCTCTAAATATATACCAAAAAAAAGCCACAGATTTAACAGCTTCTCTTCTCATAAAGAGGCACCAACGTTGCATCCAATTAGCCAGATATGACCCTGCTACTCTTTTCCTACTGTTAAGTAAGGAACAATTTCATACTTTCTTACCTTGTGATCTTGATTGGAAAGTAGCTATGGCTGACTTTATTGGTAATATCAGTTTCCATTTACCAGTCTCTAAGCTCCTGAACTTTTTACAAACCGTGCCTGTTAAATTTGTATCTATTGTTGTCTCTAAGCCCTTGCTTCATGCCATGTATAGATAGTTCAGAAAAAACAACAACAACAACAAAAAAAACAAAACAAAAAAAACAAGACAGCTATAGTGTGGCAAGATGTGATGCAAAACTGGCAACACAAAATCCAGGAACATTTTAAAACTACACGACAGGCAGAGTTAGGGGCCCTAATACTGGCCTTACAAATTTTCCTTACCAAAATATAAATATAGTTAGTGATTCTGCTTATGTGGTGTATACTATTACTCATTTAGATCTTGCACATGTGAAGGGCATTACTAATGAATCTCTAGTAGCTTTATTTCTTACAGTGCAAAAGCTCCTCTGTACCCATTGTTACCATCTTTACATCACTCATATTTTCTCTCATTCTAGGTTACCTGGTCCCTTATCAGAAGAGAATGCTTGAGCTGATGCTCTAGTGCAACCACAAATGTGGTTTGCATTTTTTGCGAGCTCAAGCTGATCATGCTTTTTTCATCAGAATGTCTGCAGTCTTAAACAACAGTTCACTTAACACTTGCTCAAGCTCACATGATTATTAAAATTTGACTTAATTGCCAACAGCATTCTATCTTCTTTTTCCTTAGCACTTGGTGCCAACCCATGAGGTTTGGCGCCTAATGCTATCTGGCAAACTGATGTTACTCATTATCCACACTTGGAACCTTCTCAAGTTTCTTCACATTACCATGAACATCTATACAGGCTTAATACATGCTACCCTTTGGACAAGACCAAGAAAAAATTAAAGATACAATTTTTCATTTGTTTATTATAAATTTAGCCCTTCTACAAACTATAAAAACTGATAATGGACCTTACTATCTTAGTGCTCAATTTACATATGCATTGCAACTTTAACACATGCAACATAAAACTAGCATCCCTTATATCTCAACTAGTTAGGCCATTATTAAATAAGCTCATCAAACTCCTAAAGTATATCTTAATTAACAAAAAAGGAGGGATATGGGGCTCCCTCCTCAAGAACTGGATCTGTCGTTGGAGAATCAACCAGCAGTGATAATGATGACTTGGAAGACATCTTACATTATGTGAGGACAGCTAAAGAGACTGGATCAACAAGCAAATATCCAGCTTGCTGCTGTGGAAGCCCCTGCGACTACAGAGAACTGGTTTCTTATGTATCTGGCGGTAACTGGGGAAACTTCTGAGAAAGTGAGACAGACATGGATGTTAGGATGGTTGGTAATTCTTGTCCTTTGCCAAGTGGGATCAGCTCAAGAACATGTTTCTTGGAGTCATGTTCTATGTCCCCATTTTTAATGTTATTACACGGTGGGATGCTGACCTGCCTTTGTCATCTAATGATACTTTTTGTACAGGAGGTCAATAGATGCCAGTCTTACCCTTTAACTGAAAATTTGAGATGGATTAAACTTAATGACTAATTAATTTTATTGTCTAGTAATCTCCCTCTTTGTTTTTCCGCAATAGCACATGACAAGTGTGTTACTCTTATTCCTCAGGAATGTGTGTACTATCAGCTCAAAAGGGATGCTAAGCTTGCAAATTTGACCTTTATTTCTGCTGTTACCACTAATCTTACTGAGGTCTCTAATGAAGCTACAAAAGTGCCTGATCTTCCTATATGACATCTGAGTAGGGACTGAAGCTATAAGTTTGAGGCTGTCCGTTGATATGCGTGCAGAAAGCCTATGCTGTGCCAAGGGCCCCTGTTTCATAATGGTACCTTACTTGATTGGGGCCCCCGTGTTTATCTTGTGACTGCAAAACAGACTATTGGATCTGGGAGTCCCTCATAGTCAGAGTATGAGCTTTCAGTACCAATATTGCAACTGAAATAAGCCCTGCTCATACCCAAATTTGGAGATTAAGACTTTCCTTTTTTGAAAGGCGTCTTTCACATGGTGAGTACACTACTAGTGGTGGCAACTATACCCTTTCTTTGCAGAATAATGTTACTGATACAGTCTTGATTTGTGCTACGCACCCTTATATACTTCTGTTTGGGCAAGGTGTTCCTAACATAAAGCAGAATCAATTCTTTATAGTATTAAAGTCTCTTCCAGTAGCTGGTATGCGATATCCTTGTCTCATCAAAATGCAATGCAGTTAAATATAACCTATGTCATGATTTTAAAACAACATGCAGAATTGCAGCTGCCCATAAATTTAACCTGGAACTAGGAAGGAGATTCCACCTTGCAATAATTTAGAAAAGCACACCTGCAAGGGGCTTATCACAACCATCTGTCTTCTCAAATTTCCATTCTTGAGTGTGAATTTAAAAAACAACTTGAAGTATGGTCACAGCAATAACAAACAAGTACCCTTCAGTAATTACAAGAAGGCTTTCAATCGCTAAACTCGAACACTTGGTTGTCAGGGTTAAACATACACATTTGGGTGATGGCCCCTATGCTTGTTCTTTTTTGTATTTGTTCGCTGGGCATTGCTTTGTGCTGCCACCTGATGCATCTACAACCAGGGAAGAACAATGAAGCTTATCTTGCGTTGGATGACCAGCATGCTCTAAGAATTAAAAAAGAGGGAAATGTAGGGGGTGCACAGCAACATATTAAAGCTTATGTACATGGCATTTGAGGTCAGGGCATGGAAAAATACTGAAGCACTGTGTGTATGTTATTTGTGCATGAGAATAAAATTCCTTGACCCTGAAAACAGGACAGGGAGTGGGGTGTGTGTTATGACAAAAAACACTGGAAACAGCCTCCTGAGAATGCAGTTTAAGTGTGTACAAGGTCACAGGTGCCTCAGCAACCCACCTCAAATGACCATCTAGTAGATGTTTGTAGTTAATACAAGCTCTTTCAATAAATACCTGGTGTACGGATGCCGGGGCAGACTCTCTCGGAAGAGCTACCCGCTATTCCCACTCAGCTGGAACTGAGTACTTCCTTCTTGGCATTCATTGCAATGTATAAGCTCTGCACAAATATTTCTAACAATTTTATTAACAATTGCCAAAATCTAGAAGTAAGCAAATATCCTTCAATGGGTCAACAGATAAAGAAGTATCCATACAATGAAATTTTATTTATCAATAACAAAGAAATGATTGGCCTCCAGTTTCCATCCAGCATGTAAGGAGCTGGAAGACACCATTTCATCCTAAGAAGTTAAAAACTGAACAGAAATCAATGACTCCTTTGAGATATAACAGAGTTGAGGTCACAGGACAAACCACTGCACCTCAAGTTGGAGAGGCCAACAGCCATAGCTTGCTGTAGCAGAAAGTCTCAAACATAAACTTACAAGGGGAACCAGTGGTGAAAGTGGGGAAACCTGAACTATAACTGATGAATTCTCTTGCTGAAATCTCAATATGGAAAAGTCTGAGAGATAGAAACTTGATGGGGGGCCAGTTAGCCTATCATTAACGACCTCACACTTTTTTGAATTTTACCTCCAGGAACTCAACCAGGTTCTCACAGTGACTATCAGAGAAAAAAATAAAATAGTCTGTGCTTCTGGCAGGGGGAGGGAAAAATAAACCATTTTGAAATATGCCAGAGAATCCTGTTCTTCTTAACAAGGTCTTCCCACAGGAGAAACTAATTAACCAAAGTCTAACATGCTGAGTCTTTATCAAAGTCTAACTGATGGGGGATGGAAAATACTCAATTCCAACTAGCTCTAGTGTTCCTTCCACTTGAAAGAAGAGAAATACCCAATGCTAGCCCATGTTAGCCATCCTGTCTCACCTAAGAGGAAGGAGGAGGAAACTGAGAAATATGTGTGGAGTTCAAAGTTCAGAGGCAAAGACTCATTAAAAGACTGAGACCACATGGCCAGGCTGCAAATTTTCAAAACTTTTACACTTTGCTTCTCTCTTAAATATAAGTGCCAGTTTTACATCATTTCTTTGCTCACAAATATAAGCATAGGCTGTTGGAATCTTGAATGCTTTGCTGCTTAGAAATTTCTTCCACCAAATACCATAAATCGTTGCCCTCTCAAGTTTGAAGTTTCACAGATTTCTAGAGCAGGGGCACAATGCCTCTAACCTCTTTGCTAATGCATAACTAAAGTGACCTTTGCTCCAGTTCTCAGAGTTCCCAGTAAGTTTTTCATCTCTATCTGAGACTCCTCAGCCTGAACTTTATGGTCTATATAACTATCAGCATTTGATGACAACAATTTACCACATCTCTAGGAAGTTCCAAACTTTCTCTCATCTTCCTGTCTTCTTCTGAGGCTTACACATCCTTCCAACTGCTGCTCATTACCCAGTTCTAAAGTTACTTCCACATTTTCAGGTGTCTTTATAGTAATGCCCTACAACTAGGCATCAATATTTTATATTAACTTGTTCTTGCACTGCTATAAAGTAATACCTAAGCCTGGGTAACTTATAAAGAAAAGAGTTTTTACTGGCTCACAGTTCTGCAGTCTGTACAGGAAGCATGGTGGCTTCGGGGGAGGCCTCAGGAAATTCCTAATCATGGCAGAAGGTAAAGAGGAAGCAGGAATGCCTTACATGGCTGAAGCAAGAGGAAAACAGGTGGAGGGAGCAGGTACTAAAGGCTTTTAAAAACCACATCTCATTCATTATCAAAAGAACAGCAAGGACAAAATCTGCCCCCAGGTTCCAATTAGCTCCCTCCAGGCCCCACCTCAAACACTGAGGATTACAAATTCTACATGAGATTTGGGCAAAGACACATGACATGGTTTATATCTATGTCCCTGCCCAAATCTCATGTTGAATTGTAATCCCAATGTTGGAGGTGGGGCCTGATGGGAAATGACTGGATCCTACAGGTGGTTTCTCATGGTTTAACATGGAGATAAAGTTGCAATAGTGAGTTCCCACAAGATCTGGTTGTTTAAAAGTATGTAGCACCTTTCACTCCCTTCTCTTCCTCCTGCTCTGGCCATATAAGGCATGCCTGCTTCTTTCACCTTTCACCTTCTGCCATGACTGAAAGTTCCCTGAAGCCTCCCAAGAAGCCATCATGCTTCCTGTACAGCCTATGGAACTGTAAGCAAATTAAACCCCTTTTCTTTATAAATTACCCAGCTTTAGATTTTTTTATTGCTGTGCAAGAACAGACTAAAACAAATGCCTTCATTGTGAATAATTCCTGAAGGCTCTTAGTCTTTTTACAGTTAACATTTTTTTTAATAAGTAGGAGTATGCTGTCATACAATAAGAAAAAGTACAGTATAATAAATACACAAACTAGTAACATAGCTACCTTTAAAGTATGTACTGTACATAATTGTATGTGCTCTAATATTATACAACTGGGAGAGCAATAAGTTTGTTTACACCAGCATAATCACAAACACAATTAAAGCATCATGCCACATGATAATGGCTACAGCATCAGCAGGCAGTAGGAATTTTTCACCTCCATTATAAACTTACAGGACAACTGTTGTATATGTGGTCCATCATTGACCAAAATGCAGCACATGACTGCACAAGCATACTGGAATAGAACAAATAAATAAATCAGTGATGGATAGTGGGAGCCAGGTTCTCACAGTTGGAGTGGGAATTTACAGATAAGCAAGGTGAGAGGCTAGAATGGTCCATATAAGAATGGATTAGAGTAGAGACATCAGTATTAATTTATTTTTTAGCTCAGTTTAGAGTTGGTTACATATAGGAATGTTACAATATGTGTATGTATTCAGATTAGTATGCCCAGGTATATTACTTTGTTCTATAAGCTGAGAGAGCCCAGAAGCAAAATGCCTTGGGTATATCTAGCACACAAATTTCGTCTTCTAAAAACTTTCCCTAACAAGAGGAACCAGAGCTTCTTGGAGAAATAGCTAATTCTAGGGCCAGGAGAAAAAAACATAGGTGATGAGCCTAGGGCATCTGGAAGTGTCAGAAAGTAAGGAAGTGCTAAAAAAACAAGCAAGTAGACAAACATGTCACAATAATAGGAATATGTCAAAGGAACACAGAGACCACCAGAGGAGCTCCCAATAGCCAAAGCTAGAACAATGTGAGCGAGAAAATTAAGTACTACTGGGTTATCACTCAAAATATAAAACAAATATCTATGAGTTCATACAGAATAAAAAATGACTAAGTAAGCAAACATGGGGGAAAGAACAAAGCACCCTTACAAAAGAATTCTGAATAATTTATATAAATGTTCCGCTGTCACATCACACACTGGGGCCTGCCAGCGGGTGAGGGGAAGGAGAAGGAGAGCATTAAGACAAATACCTAATGCATGCAGGGCTTAAAACCTAGAAGACAGGTTGATAGGTGCAGCAAACCACCATGGCACATGTAACAAATCTGCATGTCCCATACATGTATCCCAGATAAGAACTTAAAGTAAAATAAAATAAAATAAAATAAAATGTTCCACTCTCAAGGAGGTAAAGCATAACTCCCCTCTCATTACATATAGGCTACATAGTGACTTCCTTCCAAAGACTATAGGATGGAAAGGAGGAGGGAAAGGTAACTTTACCTTAGAGAAACATGGCAAATACTACCTCAGTCAGGTGATCAAGGTCAACATTGGTAATCACAAATCATGTTGATAGTCTCTACCCTTAAAATGGTGTGATGAAAATGGCACTTTACTTCTGTGATCTTCTTCCTAAAAATCCCATAACCCTTGGATAATGAGAAAAATATCAGCAAATTCCAATAAAAAATCATTCCACAAAATTCCTCACCAGTACTCCTCAAAACTACCAAGTACATCAAAAACAAAAAATATGTATATATATGAGAAAATATCACTGCCAAGGGGAACCTAAGGAAGTAAAATAATGCTCCATTGAACAGTTTGACAACTTCATGTCTAGCAACTAAATGATTAAAGTCATTTTCTTTTTTTTTCCCCCATTTATTTATTTTATTGCATTTTAGGTTTTGGGGTACATGTGAAGAACATGCAAGATTGTTGCATAGGTACACACGTGGCAGTGTGATTTGCTGCCTTCCTCCCCATCACCTACATCTGACATCTCTCCCCTTGCTATCTCTCCCCAGCTCCCCACCCCCCACCGTCCCTCCCCTATTTCCCCCCAACTGACCCCAGTGTGTAGTGCTCCCCTCCCTGTGTCCATGGGTTCTCATTGTTCAACACCCACCTATGAGTGAGAACATGAGGTGTTTGATCTTCTGCTCTTCTGTCAGTTTGCTGAGAATGATGGTTTCCAGGTTCATCCATGTCCCTACAAAGGACACAAACTCATCGTTTTTGATAGCTGCATAATATTCCATGGTGTATATATGCCACATTTTCCCTGTCCAGTCTATCATTGATGGGCATTTGGGTTGGTTCCAGGTCTTTGCTATTGTAAACAGTGCTGCAATGAACATTCGTGTGCACGTGTCTTTATAGTAGAACGATTTATAATCCTTTGGATATATACCCAGTAATGGGATTGCTGGGTCAAATGGAATTTCTCTTTCTAGGTCCTTGAGGAATTGCCACACTGTCTTCCACAATGGTTGAACTAATTTACACTCCCACCAACAGTGCAAAAGTGTTCCTATTTCTCCACATCCTCTTCAGCATCTGTTGTCTCCAGATTTTTTAATGATCGCCATTCTAACTGGCGTGAGATGGTATCTCAATGTAGTTCTGATTTGCATTTCTCTGATGACCAGTGATGATGAGCATTTTTTCATATGTTTGTTGGCAAGACATACATGAGGCCAAAGAACTCTGACCTTCTGAGAGACGGCTTGAAGACAAAGGTAACATGGAATGGCTAGTGAAGGAAGAAAGTTAAATCCCAAGTTATATCCTTATCTCCAGTTGCAGAAGCAAGTATAGGATAATGTCTCAATATATCATGCACTAATTTTATCTTAACTGCATCCTCTCTCTTTGCACTCTTTTCTGGCACAACGAATAAATTTGGTTCCCTGTTTGTGATTAACATTACCACTTAATCCTTGCATTGCAGAATACTGAGACAGAGTTGTAATAGCACTGAAAGAATTTGGATCACCTACTTAGATTGCCCTCTTTTAGATAGGAAGGATGTGTTTATATTATTATAAATGTTTACATTTATTGGAATAATTTTAGGGATTTATGAGAAGATAGATGTACATGGCTATTTGGCAGCCAAAAGCATGATTGTAGTACACATATATTTGAGCTTTAGCAGCCTGACTATTCCCTTGATTCTCAAAAGCCACTGGGTGTGATCTTCACACTTTAGGGCACTGGATACAAAGATGTAAGAGACCTGAAGGTAAGATCAATGAAACAGTAACAATAACAATAGAGACAGTGGGTGGGGGAAGTGTGGTAATGAGTAGAAGCATCAGTAGTGGCAGAGATTTTACTCTCTAGCTCCATGTATACAAAGGCACTACCCTTTATTGAGCTTTGTTCACCAACTCTATCCAAATACCATTATCTATCCACTACTCTTCTAACCAATTCCACTTCTTCTTTATGAGATTTCTTTAACAACAACAAAGAAACCCTACCACTCTATTTACTGTGTTATCATAAAATATAAATACGTATCATATATACATATATGAAAAAATAATGCCTGACATGCACAGCAAATATCAAGGAAAGATATTTGGGTTTCACATTTGATTACTTTGCATTTTTTAAAACCCTAAAGACATGTACTTGTTACATAGCAAATCCCTCTTTTCCTTTATCCAAACATCTCACTTGTCTGTCTGAATTGTGTGCCAATGTTCTACCCTCATCCTGACCAGACAGGCATTTGCAGAGATACAAATTGTCAACTCTGGGTACTCCTGATTTTATAACTTGCCTCTAAATACTATTTTTAGTTGACATTATAACACCTTTATCCTGTTTCTTTTCTGAATTAAAGGGGAAAAAGATACCTAAATAATCTCAGCTGACATAACCTGTGCTGCTTGACAAATCATCTCTCAGGAAAATTAATGATCCCACCAGCCTAGGCAAGGTACTCTCCTTTTATAGTGATAGAATGAATGAAGAATAGATGCTTTCTATGCAATACTTCATAAATTTATGTGTTTACAGAGCAAAGTTTATAGCACTTACTCAAGAGGTTCCACTTCTAATTGTACTATCTGTAGTACAATGTAAATCAAGGTTCAACAAGTTGAATATTCATAGAAGAATTGTTGATTCACACACACCCATGACACCTATTAACAAAAGAAATTGTTTACAATCTGTTATACATCACACCTTCTCAAGTTAAGCATAGCACCAGTGATACTGCCTTTCACAGACTGATCCAATGAAAATGGAAAAAGAAAAAAAAATGAAAGTGAAAATCAAGTGAAAGAATCAATTGGTGGCTGGGCACAGTGGCTCACACCTGTAATCCCAGGACTTTGGGAGGCCAAGGCAGGTGGATCACTTGAGGTCAGGAGTTCAAGAGCAGCCTGGGCAACATGGTGAAACCCATCTCTACCAAAAAAATACAAAAATTAGCTGGATGTGGCGGTATACTCCTGTAATCCCAGCTACTCGGGAGGCTGAGGTGAGAGAATCGTTTGAGCCTGGGGAGCAGAGGTTGCAGTGAGCCGAGATCGCACCACTGCACTCCAGCCTGGGCAATAGAGCGAGACTGTCTCAAAAAAAAAAAAAAAAAAAAAGAATTGAGGGGCATTGCATCTTTCTGTAGGGTTAGGCACAAAAGACAATGCATAAGACAAAAATTACATAGCCTTACTACCCTAAAAATTCCTTAATATACAAAGCATAGTGCAGATTACAGTGCTCATCTTGTATAAATTGAAATCCACACAGCACTTGCAGCAAGTGTTTGATTTCATTGAGGCAATGAAACACAGTGGTGGTGAAGAGTGGTGTCTGTTTGAAATCATACTTCTATCACTTCATAGTTGTGAATTTTTGACGCGTTGCTTTATCTCTTTTTCCTAAAATGCTAAAGAGGAGCAAAAGACATATAACAGAGCAAAGGTACAATTAAATGAATAAAGTCTTATAACATACATAAAAGGATTCCTGACTGTATAAGTCTATTTTCACACTGCTATAAAGAAATACCTGAGACTGGGTAATTTTTAAAGGAAAGAGGTTTAATTGACTCATAGTTCTGCATGGCTGGGAGGCCTCAGGAAACCTACAGTCATGGGGAAAGGTAAAGGAGAAGTAACTTCTTCACAAAACAGCAAGAGAGACAGACTGAAGGGAGAAGAGCCCCTTATTAAACCATCAGATCTCGTGAGAACTCACTATCACGAGAACAGCATGGGAGAACTGCCGCCAAGATCCACTTACCTTCCACCATGTCCCTCTCTCAATACCTGGGGATTACAATTCAAGATGAGATTTGGGTGGAGACACAGAGTCAAACCATATCATTTTGCTCCAAGTCTCTCCAAAGTCTCATGTCCATTACACATTTCAAAACCAATCATGCCTTCCCAACAGTCCCCCAAAGTCTTAACTCATTCCAGCATTAATCCAAAAGTCCAAGTCCAAAGTCTCATATGAGACAAGGCAAGTCCCTTCCACCTATGAGCTTGTAAAATCAAATGCAAGTTAGTTACTTCCAAGATGCAATAGGGTACAGGCATTGGGTAAATGTTCCCACTCCAAATAAGAGAAATTGGTCAAAACAAAGGGGCCACAAGTTCCATGGAAGTCCTAAATCCAGTGGGGCAGTCATTAAATCTTAATGTTCCAAAATAATCTCCTTTCACACCATGTCTCACATCCAGGGCATGCTGATGCAAAGGGTGGACTCCCATGGCCGTGGGCATCTCCTTCATGGGCTGGTGTTGAGTACCTGTGGCTTTTCCAGGCACACAGTGCAAGCTGTCAGTGGATCTACCATTCTGGGGCCTACAGGGCAGTGGTCCTCTTCTCACAGCTGCACAGGGCAGTGCCTCAGTAGGGACTCTGTGGGGGCTCCAAGCCCACTTTTCTCTTCCACACTGCCCCTAGCAGAGGTTCTCCATGAGGGTTCTGCTTCTGCAGCAGACTTCTGTTTGGACATCCAGGTGTTGCCATCCATGCTCTGAAATCTAGGCAGAGGTTTCCAAACTATAATTCCTGAATTCTGTATACCAAGAGGCTCAATACCCTGTGGAGGCTGCCAAGGCTTGAAGCTTGCACCCTCTGAAGCAACAGCCTGAGCTGCATCTTAGCCCCTTATAGCCCAAGCTAGAGCTGGAGCAGCTGGATGCAGGGCACCAAGTGCTGAGGCTGCACAAAGTAGCAGGGCCCTGGGCCCTGCCCAGGAAACCAGTTTTTCCTCCCAGGCCTCTGGGCCTGTCATAGAAGGGGTTGCCATGAAGATCTCTGACATGCCCTGGATATGTCTGCCCCAATGTCTTGGTGATTAACATTCAACTCCTCTTCACATATCCAAATTCTGCAGCCAGCTTGAATTTCTCCCCCCAAAATAGGTTTTTCTTTTCTACCACATGATCAGGCTGCAAATTTTCCAAACTTTTACACTGTCACCTCTTGAACACTTTGCTACTTAGAAATTTATTCTGCCAGATACCCTAAATCATCTCTCTCAAGTTCAAAGTTCCACAGATCTCTAAGGCAGAAGCAAAATGCTGCAGTCTCCTTGTTAAAACATAGCATGAGTAACCTTATTTCAGTTCCCAATAAATTCCTCATCTCCGTCTCAGACCACCTTAGCCTGGACTCCATCATCCATATCACTATCAGTATTTTGGTCAAAACCATTCAACAAGTCTCTAGGAAGTTCCAAATTTTCCCACATCTTTCTGTCTTCTCCAGAGCCCTCCAAACTATTCCAACCTCTGCATATTCCCCAGTTCCAAAGTTACTTTCACATTTTTAGGTTGTTACAGCAATGCCCCACTCTCTTTGGTACCAATTTCCTGTATTAGTTCATTTTCACACTATATAAAGAAATACCCAAGACTGGATAACTCATAAAGAGGTTTAATTGAATCACAGTTCTGCATGGCTGGGGAGGTCCCAGGAAACACAATCATGGTGGAAGGCAAAGGAAAAGTAACTACCTTCTTCACAAGATGGCAAGAGAGACGGTCAGAGTGAAGGGAGAAGAGCCCCTTATAAAACCATCAGAACTTGTGAGAACTCACTATCATGAAAATAGCATAAGAGAAACTGCCCCTATAATCCAACCACCTCCCACCAGGTCCCTTCCTCAATACCTGGGCACCCAGGTCTGTGATAGGAGGGACTTGCATTACAATACAATTTTAATAATCTCAATTAAAATTTAAGATGAGATTTGGATGAAGACACAAAAGCAACTCATATTACTGGCACACAGTAAAGGTTCATTCAAAGTAAATGGGGCATGGCTGGGCCCAGTGGCTCATGCCTGTAATCTCAGCACTTTGAGAGGCCAAGGTGGGCAAATCACTTGGGGTCAGGAGTTTGAGACCAGCCTAGCCAACATGGTGATACCCCATCTCTACCAAAAAATGCAAAAATTAGCCAGTTGTGGTGGCACATGCCTGTAGTCTCAGCTACTTGGGAGAATGAGGAGAGAATCACTTGAAACTGGGAGGTGGAGGTTGCAGTGAGCCACCATTGAGCCACTGCACTCCAGCCTGGGTGACAAAAAGAGATCCTGTCTCTAAATATAAAAAAAAAGTAAAAGTAAATGGAGCAGACTCTATTTTCCAAAGATGTTTTTCCAAACTTACCATACCAATTTTTCTTACAATGTGACTTTGACATACCTCCAATTGAGAGTAGGAGTGTCTGTTCTTGAAACCACCTTTGCAAAAATTTTAGTGAGAAAATTATGACAGTTGAAGACATCTGATCTAGCCCACCCTCTTCTTGCCTTTAGCTTTCAAGCTGTCTTAATTATTCCTGGGCTTAGGCCAAGCTAACTTTGGAAGATAGTTTAAATAATAAGAGTCCTTCCTCAAAACTCAACAGCCTTTATAAAACTAATAAAAGGCCATCAGGCTGGGAGAGGAGAAGAATCCGAATTCTGCTACGGTACAGATACAAATGATTGCCAGCTGTTGTTGCAAATAACATCAGTATTATACACTGGCCTTTTGAGATATCTTTTTAGGATTTTTTGCATGTCTGACACCCATAGCTCCACCTGGACCAACCAATTCCACTCCTATAGGAGTTAATTGCTCCACCCAGGAGCAATTAACCTCAAGGGTACATTTGGCTCCTTATGATTTTATCTCCACCCCAACCAATCAGCAGCAATCCTAGCCACCCCCAGCCCTTCCCCCAAATGACCTTTGAAAAACCCCTTACCTATTAGCTTTGGATGAAAATGACTTGAGTACTAACTCCATTTCCCATGTGGCATGGCCTGCCTTGGTCTATTAAATTCTTTCTTTACTGCAATGCCATGGTCTTTTTTTTGTGCAGCAGGTGGGAAGAATCCCTCAGGTAGTCATGTTCTCTTCCCTTGAATTCAGGCAAAATTGTTGTGTTAGCAAAAATGATGCTATATGACTTTATTAGGTTATAAAAGGTGAGATAGCTTCTATCTGGTTTTCTAAGTCACTTTTATTGCCCTGGTCCACTATTTCAGCAGTCCGAGTGCAAAAGGCTTCCATGCTGCAAGGAGGGACAGACCACATGGAAAGTCCATGATCAGTTGTTCCAGATGTCAGCTCAGCTGAGATCCCAGAAAACAGTCATGATCAACCACCGGACACATTAGTGAATAATGCTTCAGATGATAACAGTTCCCAGCATTCAAATCTTCACAGCTGAGGCCTAAATGATCATGGACAGATATAAGCGATCCCCACTGTGCCCTTTGAGAATCCCTGACTCACAGATTCTGTTAATATAATAAAATGGCTACTGTTTCTTTTTTTTATTATTATTATTTTTTTAAAAGATGAAGTTTCACTATGTTGCCCAGACTAGTCTGGAACTCCTGGGCTCAAGCAATCCTCCTGCCTCAGCCTCCCAAAGTGCTGGGATTACAGATGTGAGCCACCATGTCAGGCAAATGGCTGCTACTTTTACTCAGTAATAGACAATTGGAACAGCTTGCTATTAAGGTTTTAATAAAAGTATCTTTTTGTATGCTAGAATTGCATAGTACAATAAAATGTCTACACTAGAAAAGGAACACAAAACCATGCATCTACACCTACACCCACTTTAAAGCACAGATATGGGAGAAAGCAAAAAGCATAAAGCAAAAACACCAGAAAAGTGATTGAAACACCAGAAAAACATAGAAAAGCATCTAAGAGTGCATGTCAAAATCAGTGCTTCTTTGTAAAAGGCCAGTAACTTTATGGACTACTTGATACTTAGTTTTCAGAAGAAACACCTGGGACACAAAAATTTTTAGAAATTAAGATTAAATTAGAAAATTACATAGGAAAGATTAAACATTAGAATTATGAAACAAATTAGCAAATAAATATGATTTATAAGAAAATTAGGCTATAATTTATTTAAAAATCTTTAAGCTAAAAATACATCTTAAATTAAATGTTTATGAATGTGTTTTGCAAGAAAAAATATTACATAAAAAGTAGACAGACTTCTGGTTTCCGCCTCATTTAAGAGGAGAAAGAAAAAGACTGAGAAAGACTCAGCTTAGGCTGGACACAATAACACACATCATGCAATTCATGATTCATGATTTTCAGCCCTGCTGAAAGGAGTGCCCTCCTCTTCCTTCACTGTTGGGGGTGGGAGGGGTAGGGGGGAGATCAAGTGGAAAAACCTAACTTCTACCCATTACCAACAAGTAGTGAGACACTTCTTCCCCTTTATGCAGTGGTGACTTCAGTGATGGCTAAGTGTAAAGAAAGGACTTTTATCACCACACAATGATGGTGAAAGGCACATGGAGAATACTAACAAGGCACCCCTGTGCCTCCGGGCAGTTAGTAGTGGAGGCCTAATTGGGAGCCTGAATTCTCAAACCCATCTAGCAATAATAAGGCAGCCCTCTTACACCTAGAGTATAAATGGAGGCTGAGTAGAAAACCTGGGTATCCACTCCCATCTTTTAGCAACAAGGAAGCAACCCTTTTCCCTGACTGCTCAATATCAGAGATGTGAGAAGAGGTGTCTGAGGACTGCTAAACAGATTGAAATAAAATCCAAAATATAATAACAAGATATTCAAAATGTTAAGGATTCAAATGAAAATCATTCCTCATACCTAAAATTGAATAAGAAAAGATAATCAACAGATGCCAATGTCAGGAGGATATAGATTACAGAATATAACAAATATTTGAAAGTAATCATCATAAAAATATTCCAAGGACAAATTACAAATTGAATTAAAACAAAAAATAGAAAGTTTCAGCAACTGAAAAATACAATGTCCCAACCAAAAGACACCAATGTCAGGATGATACAGATTATAGATTCTAACAAATATTTTAAAGTAACCATCATAAAAATGTTACAAGGAACAATGACAAAATGAGTTGAAACAAAAATTAGAAAGTTTCAGCAACTGAAAAATATAATGTCCCAATTAATGGATTTAACACCAGAATGGAAGGAACAGGGGAAAAAAAATAGTAAACTTGAATACAGAACAATAGAAATTACTCAGAATGAACAACAGAAAGAAAATAGACTGAAAAAAAAAAATACCGAACCTCAGTATTCTGTGGGAATTTAACAACAAAAAAACTAACATTTGTGTCATCAGATCCTAGAGGGAAAAAAGAAAGAGGGTGGGCTTGAAAAGTATTGCATGAAATAATGACTAAAATATTCCCAAATGTAGCAAGATACATACAAACCTACAAACTCAAGAAGCTGAACAAACATCAAACAGGATAAACCCAAAAAGTTCACATCAAGACAATTATAAAAAAACTTCAGAAAACCAAAGATAAATCAAAAATATTGAAAGGCATAAGAGAGAAATGTCTCAAGTACAGGGGAAAAATTCAAATGGCAGTGTGTTTCTCGTCAGGAATGATGAAGGCCAAAATGATAGAGGCCCAGCATTTTTAAATAACTGATAGAAAAGAATTATTAACTTAGAATTCTATATCTAGTGCAATAGCTTTCGAAGGAAAATAAAGACATTCTCAGATGGAAAAAACAAAAACAAAAACAATTTGTCACTAGCAGACCTATCAGAAAAGTATGACTAATGAAATTCTCAAAATTTAAAAAAAAAACAAAGAAAGACATCTTGAAACATCAGGAAGAACAAAGAACTACAAAGGCAATAAGTATATGGGTAAATACAATAGATTTTCTTTTTCTACTTGCCCTTATAAACTATGTTTTAGAGCAAAAATTCTAACACTGGCAGGTTCTCAAGTTATATAGAAGAAATATTTAAAAATCAGTCATATTGTACATAAAGGCAGGCAAAGAGATGTAGATAATGCTAATATTTTTATAAGCAAATAGGTAAAATGGTAACTAATGTATGTATGTATAATACTTTATTCTAGGTATTAAAATGCTATATAAACAGATAGACTAAAAATGCTACAGATAAATTAATTTTACAAAATGTTAAGAAAGCCACTAGAAGGGAGGGAAAAAAAAAAACAGAAACCAAAAACTGGGAACAAACTGAAAAATTAGGTGTATTAAAATAAAACAAAAACAACCAACTGGGAGCAGTGTCTCACACTTGTAACTCCAGGACTTTGGAAGGCTGAGGTAAGCAGATCATTTGAGGCCAGGAGTTCAAAACAAGCTTGGGTAACAAAGTAAGACCCTATCTCTATTATAAGTAAAAAAAAAAATTTCTTTTAAAAAACCCGCAAAGATCCAATGATATACTGTCTATATGAAATTACCTTCAAATATACCAATGTGGGTAAACTGAAAGACAAAGAATGGGAAAACATCATTCATGCATTAATTAAAAGAAAGAAAGGGTGGTTATATTAGTATGAGACAAAGCAGACTTCAAAGAAAATTACCAGCAACAAAGGAGGACATTATATAATGTAAATGATAGAAACATTAAAAAAAATTTTATCTCAATCTGTTCCTTCTGCAAGAAACTATATACTAGTAATAGTGGGAAACTTCCTCACTTGATAAAGAACATAATAAAAAAAAAAGAAAGAGCCAAGAAGACAGAGCAATCCCAAGTGTGTTTGTACCAAACAAATGAACTGCAAAATATGTGAAGCAAGCACTGACAGAACTGAAAGGAGAAACAGACAAATCCACAATTGTTGGAGACTTCACACTCCTCAATCTCAATAATTGATAGAACTAGGAAAAAAATCAGCAAGTATATACATGAACTCAACAACAACATTGACAGGATCTACTTGACATTTTTAGCAAATTCCACACAATTAAAGCAGAATATACATTTTCTTCAAGTGCCCACAGAACATATACAAAGTAGGCAATATCTTGGATCATAAAACAAACCTTAGCACATTTGAAATAATTACTAACATACACTGTGTTCTCTGAATACAGTAGGATCAAACTAGAAAACAGTAATAAAACAGAAAAAAAAAACATTTTTAAATCTTGGAAACTAAACAATACACTACTATAGAATCCTTGGTTGAAGAAATCTTAAGAGAAGTAAAAAATATATACAATGAGCTGAGTGAAAATGAAAATACACCATATCAAAATTTGAGACACATATTAAAGCAGTGCTGAGAGGGAAATTTATAGTATTAAATGCATACATTAAAAAAAAGTAAGAGTCTCAAGTCAATAGTCTAAGCTGCTACCTCAATAACTTAGAAAAAGAAGACAAAAATAACTCAAAAACAGCAGAAAATGGAAAAAATAAAAGCAGAAATCAATAAAATTGAAAACAGAAAGACAGGAGAAAATCACTGAACAATAATAAGCTGGGTCTTTAAAAAGATCAATAATATTGACAAACCTGTAGCAAAACTGGCAAACCTCTAGCGAAATTGGGAAAAGCACCCAAGAACAAAACAGAGAATATCGCTATAGACTCTGCAGAAAACAACAAACAAAAAGAAAATATTACAAACATATCTATACACATAAGAGAAACCACATGATCATATCCGCAGATGCAAAAAGGCATTTAACGAGATTCAACACTCATTTGTTATTTAAAAAATTAGTTCTAAACTTGACAAAGAACATCTAAAAAAAAACACCTACGGCTAACATCAAACTTAATGGTGAAGGCTAGATGCTTTCCCCCTATAATTAGGAAAAAAAGGTAAGAATGTCTATTTTCCCCATTGTTATTCAACATAAAACTGGAAGCTCTAATAGTGAGAAGCATTCAGATAGGACAGAAAAAAAATGGCTCTATTTGCATAGTGGTCTAAGTAGAAAATCTTTAAAAACAAACCTTTGAAAAACAAACAATGAAAACTTCCTATAACTCGTAGTGACTCTAGCAAGTATTCAGGATGCAAAAATTGACATTTAAAACTCAATTGGGAGCCTGGTGAAGTTGCACACATATGTAATTCTAGCTACTCAGGACACAGGATGCCAGAAATTCAAGGCTATTGTGCACTATAATAACACCTGCAAATAGCCACTGCATTCTAGCCTGGGCAATATAGCAAGACCCCATCTCAAAAAAATTGTATTTATATACATTAATAATTAACCTGTGAAAGCTAAAAATTTTATTAAAAATACACTATCAAAGAAATCAAACAAAAGAGGCTGTATAATTCAATCCTATGACATTCTGAAAAAGGCAAAACCATGGAGACTAAAAAGATCAGTAGTTGCCAGAGGTGAGGTAGATGGGAGATGTAAATAGGAGGAGCATAGAGGAATTTTAAGGCAGTGAAACTATTCTCTATAATACTATAATAATGGATACATGTCATCATACATTCATCAAAACCCATAGAATATCCAACACCAACTGAAAACCCTAATGTAAGCTGTAAACTTTGGCTAATAATGATATGTCACTGT
The DNA here is from genome assembly GCF_009761245.1 of Sapajus apella. NCBI lineage: Eukaryota > Metazoa > Chordata > Mammalia > Primates > Cebidae > Sapajus > Sapajus apella. The sequence goes on from NW_022437048.1 coordinate 2,935,328, forward strand.
AGGTTCATCAACTGTAACAGATGTACCACTGTGGTTCAGGGTGTTGATAGTAGGAGAGGTTGTGCACGTGTGAGAGCAAGCGGTATACAGGGAACACTCAGTACTCTCTGTTCCACTTTGCTGTGAATCTAAAACTGCTCTAATAAATAAAACCTATTTTTAAAAATATCAAGACACTGTGTGTGTTCCACAAAAATGTTGTCTACCCTGACCTTGTTATGAAGTTTCTGATTTAATAAAGCTGTTTCCAGACAACTAATTTTATTTCTCCTCTGAAGCTCCAATATACAATCTCAAAACTTCCTTAGGCTATTTTAATTTAATCTAGTACATATCATGTAAGTTACATACAAAAATTAGTACAATATATTTCTGATATCAGAGAGATAAGACACTTTTTAATGTAAAATCTTAAAAGAATAGGAAAGGCAAAATGCTAAAGAAATACATCACAGAACACATAATATAGAAAAATTACCATTTACAATTCCTCAAAAGATATTTATATATAAATCTAACAAAACACGTACATGACTTGTATACTGAAAATGCACAATACTAATGAAAGAAGTCAAAGATCTAAATAGATGGAGAAACATACCATCATATCAAGTTCATGGATTAGAAGACTTCAAGATAGCAAAAATGTCAGTTTTCCCCAAAATAATATACAAGTTTAACATAACTAATCAAAATCACAGGATCTTTGCACATATATACAAAATTATTCAAATTTACATGAAAAGGTGAAGGAATCAGAATACCTAAAATAATTCTCAGAAAGAACAAAACAGGAGGAACCACTATACACAATTTCAAGTCACACATTAATTAAGGGAGAGGAGATACATGGATCAACAGAGAATCTGAGCACAGACTGCCTGGAATCTAGCTAGCTGCTGCTGCTAATAAAATACTGTGGGTGTGATACCTACCTTGCCAAGTGCATGGGAGCTGGGTGGGGTTCACTGCCACCTGCTACTCTCCACACCCTATGTGAACTCTTCTGTGCAACAGAGACAGCTGTACTCCTTCCTGTAACAATACCCCAGTGGCCAGAGAACTGCCCGCTGACCGCTAGTGGGGCCACTGCTTGCCCCACACACAGAAAGTCAGATTGCAGGCTTGTCTGACCTAGCCTCCACCTGGCTTTGCCCCTCTACCTGCCCTAGTAGCTTAACACAAACAATAGAAACTTTTGGAAGTACTATGGCACTGCCCATTGCCTGAGACATCAGAGTACCTTCCCTGGGTAACATAAGGCAAGCACAAATCCCACCAGTAACACTGCAGTTGGCACTCTTTGGCAAATACCACCTCCTAGCTGGAGGCCAGCCAACACAGTCCATTACAGCATCTGTAGGTAGAATAACACAGTGCCGAGGAAGAGGAAAACCTGTGTGACTTCAGCTATCACCACTGCCTATACCACCTGGCTAACTAGGAGGTCCTGAGTCTGTCCATGTGACCGGTTCATAACTACTAGAATCGGCATTTGATAAAGCAAACACACTGAGCTATTTATAATCAAGCAGCCTGAGTCTATGTCATTCCCCTGCCACCATCACCAGAACTGGTCCTGGTACCCACTGCTAGAAGATTTGAGGACAACTCATATCACTAGATTCCTTTCAGATATTCACCTGCACCAGTCAGTGTGGCAGCCCCACTGGGTGGCTAGCCCCAGCAGAGCATTTACAGTAGTTTGGCTCTCAGGGACTCCCACTACTGCAGGAACAGGGAGTATACCATATGAAGGGAGCATCCTGTATGACAAAAGAATCCAGATGGCAGGCCTTGAGTTCCAGAATCTTCATTTGTGGGAAGTTTCTTTCAGCAGAGGCGCAGGTGCAGTGCTGGGCTTAGTGGGGAAACTGTAGCTCTACTAAGACTTCCTTTCTCCCCAATCTACCACTGTAGACAGAGCTGGGGTTTCTCCCATAGGAGCTTCACATGGGTGCACCTATAGACAGCCTTTCTAGAACGTCAGGGTGACCGCATCCCCACAGGAAAAGTACCCTCCAGGTTTAGAGTTGCATGTGGGGTAGAGTCACACTCCTTCTCTACTTGAACACCAATGTTTTTTGCAGATGAAGAGGTACCTGTCTGATCTCAACAGCCAGAACACTGATCAGAAGTGTGAGTAGGAGGTGGGTCACATTCCTGATGGCCTGGCCATGGAGCTGAGGAAAAGTCAGAGTGCAGCGTATCTCTACTTCTTTTCCTTTGGGTAGATACAGGGAAGGAGGGACGGGAGCAGGAGTTGAAAAACTACCTATTGGGTGCTCACTACATGGATGCAATATACTGTTGAGATTCACTCGAGGTGGCTGGCAAAATATTAGGGAAAATTATAGATTAGTCTGAAGCCTTTTGGAAGGCCAAAAGGTTTTATTGGGACAAGTTGAAGGCAGCTGGCATCTTAGGGAAGAGATAGGGAAGACAAAAGGCTTTTCCAGTTTAAGTCTGTTTACCCACATGCCTTTGTCTCTACTGTTTACTCATGCCAACTTTGTGCTGGATAGTTCTCGGGGGGGTGGGGGGGAATCAAAGGGGAATTACCTGCTAATAGTATTTACTCTGGTCCTGGCACCTAAAGCTTTTATCAATCATAAAACCACTTTTTTAACCATGTTAACTATCCACAAGTGTGGTGACTTAGAACCTCTGTTAGGAAATCTTTTACTGAATAAAGGTGTGGATGTACAGGGAGTCTTGGTCGATTGGTTGCATTTCGCCCTCTTAAAGCAGCCAACAACCATCCCCAGCCCACTTGAATCACTGTAATGGTGTGGGAATAAATTTATTCATCCGTTTGTTGAGTCAGGGTCTGCAGGCCAGACCTCTGCACATAGTGATAAAAGTCTCAATATACTGTGCTCACTACCTAACTGTGCTCACTACCTGGATGCAATATACTCAAGTAACAAACCTGAATCTAAAATAAAATTGAAGTTTTAAAAAATGTACCACCTGGATCTAAAATAAAATTTAACTTTTAAAAATATAATGTCTTTTGTAGTAACACGGATATAGGTGGAGGCCATTATTCAAAGTGAAGTAACTCAGGAACGGATAATCAACAACCATATGGTCTCAGTCATGAGCTAAGTGAGAGGGAGCTAAGCTATGGATATGCAAAGGCATACAGTGTGGTATAATGAACTTGGAGACTCAAGAGGGGGGATGAGAAGGGAATGAGGGATTAAAAAACTACATACTGAGTACAATGTACACAACTTGGGTGACAGGTGCATTAAAATCTCAGACTTCACCACTATGTAATCCATCTATATAACCAAAACCGCTTGTACCCCAAAAGCCATTGAAATAAAATTAAAAAAAAAAATTCAAGCCACATATCAAGGATAGCAGAGCCACCCTATTTTTGCCTTTGACTATATACCTCTGAACTGTTTCAATAGAATAAACTTCTAGCATATTAAAAAAATAGATCTAGAACTCCAAATAAATCCACACAAATATGCTCAACTGATTTTTGACAAAGGTGCAAAAGCAATTCAATGGAAGAAAGCCCTTTCAAAAATTGCTGCAGGTACAATCAGATGTTCACAGTCAGAAAATGAATTTTGACCTAACCCTCTCACCTTATGAAAAAAACATTTAATTCAAAATGGATAACAAAACTGAAATGTAAAATGCAAAACTATAAACTTTTAGAAGGAAATAGGAAAAAAAATATTTTGGATCTAGGGATTGAAGAGTTTGCATGACACTAACAGAAGGATCTATAAAATAATAAAAATCAGTAAGTTAGACTTCATCAAAATTAAAACTTTGCTCTTCAAAAGGTCTTGTTATAATAATGAAAACACAAGCCACAGACCAGGAGAAAATATTTGCAAACCATATGTCCAGCAAATGACTCATACCTAAAATATATTTTTAAAATTTCCAAAATACAGTATTTAAAAACCCAAACAATGATCATAAAACACGAAAAGGCATTTCACTGAAGAAAATATATGGATAGTAAATAAACATATGAAACGATGTTTAACATCACTAGTCATTAGAGAAATACAAATTAAGAGACAATATCCTTACTCGCTTATTAGAACAGCTAAAAAAAAAAAAATAACAATAACAAACGTTTGATGAGGGGGCAAAGAAGCTGGATACAGCAGTCTGCCTTGGGGGTTAGGTTCCAAGACCCCCAGTGGATACCTGAAGCTACAGATAGTACTGAGCCCTATATATATCTATATATATAAATATGTAGCTATCTTTAGATTTTTTGCATGCATACATATAATAGTTTATAGACAAAGTATGAGTTAATAATGAAACAGAAAAATCATAACGTGCTATAATAAGTTTTGTGAATATGGGCTCTCTCTCAAAATGCTTTCTTGTACTGCACTTACCCGTCTTACCTGTCTTACTGGTCTTCTTGTGATGACGTGATAAAAGGCCTATGCTGATGAGATGAAGGGAGGTGAATGACACAGGAACTGTGAGGTAGCATTAGGCTACTACTGTCAGGAGGATCAACTGCTTCAGGTGATTCTGGATCATAGAACCACGATGCTATCAATGGTTGAATGTCAAGAGCAGAAAATACTGACAACTAAAGGGCAGGTAGTATATAGTATAAATATGTTGGACAAAAGGAAGATTCACATCCCAGGCGGGAGGGCATGGGGTTTCATTGTGCTACTCGGAACAGCACACAATTTGGAACTTATGAATTATTTCTAAAATTTCCCATTTAATACTTTTGGACCACAGTTGACTGTGGGTTAATTGCAATCAAGGGAAGTGAAACCACAGATAAGGGGTATATGACACCATTGTGTTTCATAAGTTGATCATGAGAATGCAAAATGGTACAGCCAATCTGGAAAACCGTTAGGCAGTTTCCTAAAAAATTAAATGCATGCTTCCCATATGGGCATTACTCCAGAGAAACAAAAACTTACGTTTACACAAAAACCTGTATGAAGTGTTCGCTTCATCTTTATTTGTGGTACAGTCATCCATACTAGAGAATACCACTTATCAATAAAAAGAAATGAGCTATTGACAGGTACAACTGCTTGATCTTAAGGACATTATGCTGAATAAGAAAAGCCAAAGGTCACACACTATATTATTCCATTGCTACAACAATATGTAAGTAACAATATTACAGAGCTAAAGAACAAATTAGTGATGATGGAACAGTTGTATGTTGGTTGCAGTAGATATACAAATTCACACACATGATGAAGTAGAATTATACACATGCACTATCCTTGCCAATTTCCTGTTTTCTGCATTGTAGTTACAAGATGTAAGTAACCACTGGGAGAAATTAAAGGCACATGCATCCATGTGGTAAGTAAATGGACAACAAACTGTATAATCGTATTCAATAATAAAAATGATTAGAAAAACCATAAAAAAAACTTTCACGGGTGATGCCCATGATGGATTAATGGGTATCAAATTTGTCCTCCTCCAACAAATTAGAAAATAGAAAAATAGAAAAGGTAACTCTATGCAGACACTGGACAAAAGTGAAGGACTGTGAGTCTTTTTTTTTTTTTTTTTTTTTTTTTTTTTTGAGGCGGAGTCTTGCTTAGCCACTCAGGCTGGAATGCAGTGGCACAATCTCAGCTCACTGCAACCACCACCTCCTGGGTTCAAGCAATTCCCCCATCTCAGCCTCTGAGTAGCTGGGATTACAGGCACCTGCTATCACTCCCTGCTAATTTTTGTGTTTTAGTAAAGATGGGGTATCACCATTTTGGCCAGGCTGCTCTTGAACTCCTGACCTCAGGTGAGCCAATCACCTTGGCCTCCCAAAGTGCTAGGATAAGAGGCGTGAGCCACTGCACCCGGACAGAACTGTGATTTTTTAAAGATATGAGAATTAATTCTATAGTCATCTGATTTTATGCCTGGGACACTCTCCAAAGCTGGAAACAGAAAGTTGAGTTCAAAAAGAATAGTGGTCTTAATGGGCAGAGGAGAAAAATCACAATTAGGGGAGGGGAGGAGAAGGGAGGGGAGAGGATTGTTGTAATCTGTGGCCTTCTTGAGTGAGGTCTCACCCACCCCTAGGTTGATCAGTAAAAACTGCAGCTTTAACTTCCTGTAGCTAACTGAAAACCAGCAAATTTGCTGTAAGAGAAGACTTACTTGATTTACAGCAGAGGTATAAACCTACAACTTTTTAAGTCAAAAGTAGAAAAATTACTTAAGAAGGGACGAGAAAATTCTGTAGTTGTTAGCCAAAGGTTACAGTCCCAGTTCTTGAAGAGCAACAGAGCAGCCAGAAATTTAATAAGATCCTGGAAACAGAAGGGCAGAGAAGGGTAAAATGAGCTCTCCAAACATCTTTGGCAAACTGAAATGATGCATGCACAGGGGAGACTCTAGAGAGCATGGCAAATGTAAAAACCAAGAGGGATTTGGTAACTGCTTGCTACACTAAATGCATCCTCCATCCCACACAAAACAACCAACAGTGGGTGGAAGGCCTATGGACTCAAGTGTTTGATCTTAACCTTTGTCTAAATGATTGGCTGACTGCTAAGTTATGCGGACACAGGGACTACCCCTAGCAGGCAAGAATAAATTTTGAAATGAATTTAAAAACTAAGCAGAGACAGGAATAACTTTACATCATTTGTAAGACAGATTCCACAGTTTGAGTTCAGTCAAAATGTAAAATTTAAAACAATACAAATCCCTTAGATATAAAACAAAACTGAGCTGCTATAATATACTGCCTAAAATGTCCAGCTGTCAACCAAAAATTATTAAACATGTAAAAACATGGGAAAGTGAGATATACGAAAGGAAAAAAAGCAGTCAGTGAAAACTAAGTCTGTACAAGCCCAGATATTTGTTGAGTCAAGACTTCAACAAGACTTCATAACAAATATATTCAAATAATTAAAGATAAATTCAAAATGAGTCAATAAAGAAACCACAATAAAAAAAATATGAAGTATAAAAAGAGCCAGCACACTTTATTCTACATAAGTCCTACCACCAGGTTTCTTTAAATGTGTGTATTTAACAGTTAAATAAGACCTGAAAAGGGAGTTGGCCTAAAAATAATTTATCATGAAACATCAGTTTCTTCAGAGTTAATAATTCTATGCTAATGATACCAAAAAACCTTGATTAGACTTTGTGGCTTATATTTATTTGATATTAAAAAGCAAAGTTGAGTTCACACACAGAAAGCAATGGCAAAGGACACTGCCTCCAACAGAAAATATGAACCGAAACAGGATGGAAAAAACGTTTATATGTAATATAATAAATAGATATCATGTGAACACAGACACATAGACTAGAATACCATGTGATAATAGAAGTAGACTGAAATGCTACATTTGCAAGCCAAGGAATGCCAGAAATTGCCAGTAAACCATCAGAAGTTAGGAATAAGGCAGGATTCTCTCCCTTACAGTTTTTCAAAGACATCATGGTCCTGACAACACCTTGATTTCAGACTTCTAGCTTCTAGAATTGAGATAATAAACTTCTGTTGCTTTAAGTCATTCAGTTTGTATAGTATTTTGTTAAGCAGTTCTAGGAAATTAATACAAATATGCCATCTAACATAGTTCTCTCCCATGGGACTATTTACTAATCAATGATTTAAAATTAGTATTTGGAAAAGATGTTTTTTAATGAATAATTAATCAGGTCTCTTTTGATAAAGAAATGCCCTATATTTAATTTTCATATTCTTGTCATATTATAAAAGCAGTATCATAAATATGGGCATTGCTACAACCTATTATGTATAGTCACTGAAAAGCTGAAGAAAACATGTGGGAGTTAGAAATGTTTATGAAATACAAGTCTACAGAAAAATGAATAAAATGTTTATTTTAAAACATTATGTGATTACAAAGATAAATTTCTCAACTATACAAACTGTTTTTATATATACATATATACACACATACATTTAAGCTTGGTTTATCTTTCATCTTTTTATCTGAGTAAAAAGAAGAACGCTTTCCTCATTCAGGAGATTTTTGATGTTATAATAGTTACCTAAAAGTAAAGTGATAAGAAAACAAAAGTTATTTCCATAGGAATCATTTCTTTTGATTAAGTATTCAGTCATCACCTGACAGCTGTAGTATAGGACACAAAACAAAAACAATTCACCTAACTTAAAGTAACTTATTCAATTTCATGAACTAAAACATCAAGAGTTAAACATGACACATAATCCAGATAAGGCTTGAGACAATATAAATTTCACATCATTATGGTAAAAAAATGCAGAGATGAGTCAGTCAAGGGTTTAAAAAAAGAAAATCTCTTTCTGAAACCAATCTTTATTAGTCTGTAGAACTGCCGTGGATTCCTCTAAACCAGACATACTCATATATAGATGAGTATAAAAGGTACAATGTTAAGTAAAAAATCAAAATTTTAAAAACGCAAATGCTACTCTTAAATAAATAAGGTAATAAATAACAGCAAAAGTGAAATACAGATGGACAAGTATCCCATGTAACAGGCTTATCAGAATTGAGTACTATCACTGTGACTTTCTATATATTAGAAATTGAGGAAGTTCACAATTGAGAAAATTCCCAAGAGTGCTCACATGTTAAGGACTATATAAGCATGGCTATTACTATTGGCTCCTTCCAACAGAATGTAAGCTCTTTAACAGCAGGGATGTTTGCCTGTTTTGTTCATTTTACATCCCAAACTCTTGCAGGAATACATGGACATAGTAGAAACTTTGTTTTGTTTTTGTTTTTGAGACAGACTCTCACTCTGCCACCCAGGCTGGAGTACAGTAGTACAAACATAGCTCACTGCAACCTTGAAATCCTGGGCTCAAGCAATCCTCCTGTCCCAGCCTCCCAAGATCTAGGACTATAGGTATGCATCACCAGGTCTGGTTAATTTCTGCATTTTTTGTAGAGATAGGGTCTCCCTATGTTGCCCAGGCTGGTCCCGAACTCCTCACATCAAGCCCTCCTCAGCCTCTCAAAATGTTGGGATTGTAAGTGTGAGCCACTGCACCTGGCTCATAGTAGGCTCTTAATCATACTTGTTGAATGAGTGAATGAATGTCAAGTGGATTAAAACACTTACTTACCATGACTTCTGCTGTTCAATAGTGGATGAAGCATACCATTCTTTAAACAGTTTAATGTTCTAAAAACATGATTTCTTAGAGGTAACATGGGGAAAATAATTTTCCTTCTTCTCTGGAATATAACATATCTTCTGAGTAAATATTTTTACATTCAGTAGTAAACAACTCTTGTTCTCATGTATCAAAACACTAACTGGCCAGGCACCGTGGCTCACACCTGTAATCCCAGCACTCTGGGAGGCCGAGGTGGGCAGATCACTTGAAGTCAGAAGTTCAAGATCAGCCTGGCCAACATGGCAAATGCAGTCTCGAATAAAAATACAAAAAATAGCCAGGCGTGGTGGTGTATGCCTAAAGTCCTAGCTACTCAGGAGGCTGAGGGCCAAGAATCACTTGAACACTGGAGGCAAAGGCTGCAGTGAGCCGAGATCATGCCACTGCACTCCAGACTGGGTGACAGAGTAAGACTTCTGTCTCAAAAAAAGAAAAAAAAAAAAAACCACCACACAATAAAATGCTAATATGCTTACCTAATGATAACATGAAAGGAAAACAGGTACCAAACTGTTTTGACATCCATCAGTCATATCACACTTCATTTTGACCACTGTGGCTTCCATTTCCATGGTGCCCAAAAACAACTATATAGATGTTGTCTAAGTGAAATAAATTGTCTTTAATTATAGTTACCTGAAGGAACATAGAATGAATCCCCAGTACTTATTATATAAGGTGTTTCGTGTAAAGTACACAAAAGGTCTCCAAAGTTAACATAAAAAACCTGTAAAAATAAAAATCTCATTCAAAATTGAACCGTGATAATACTCCAAAGGAACTTTAAAATGTAGTGCGAAAAAGAACAGCTTCCCAGAAATGTGCCTGTTTTAATCTCTGTAACCTGTAACTACATTAAATTTCATGGCAAAAGGGGTCTTGACATGGGGAGGTTAGCTTTGATAATGTAGGTGAGCCCAATCCAAACACACAGACCCTTAAAAATGGGTACTTTCTAAAAAAAAAAACAACAAAAAAAAAACCCGGTTACAGAAGCAGGGGAGAAATGAGGCAGAATGAACAGTCACACAGATTCGAAGCATGAAAAGGACTTGCATCATTGCCAGCACTAAAGATGTGGGGACATATACCAATAAACATGGGTTATTTCTAGAAACTAAGAATGACACCCTGGCCAACAGTCAGTGAGGAAATGGGAACTTTAGTCCCACAACCACCTGAAACTGAATTCTGCCAACAATCTGAATAAGACTGGAAGCAGATTGGAAGTAGATTCATCCTCACATCCTCCAGAAAGGAATATAAACCTGCCAACATCTTGATTCCAGTACTGTAATACACTAAACAGAATACCTAGTCAAGCTCATGGTTATCTCTACATAACAGTGAGATAAATAATAAAAAAGAGTATTGTTTTAAGTGGTTAAATTTGTGCTACAGTCATGTACTGTATAACAGTGTTTCAGTCAACACCGAAATGCATACACAATAGTAGTCCTATAAGGTTATAATGGTGTTAAAAAATTTTATTGCCTAGTGACCTCACAGCCATCATGATATCCTAATGAATATCATGTGTTTATGGTGATGCTTATGTTTACATAAACAAACCTGCACTGCCAGTCACATTAAAGTATAGCACATACAGGAAAAAGTGGAGGATAGAAAGTAGGATAACTTGCAGCTCCCACTCACATGGACAGAACGGTGTGTGGAGACTCACATCATGAACTTTTGCTCCAAGAACTACTGCAGGAACATATCAGGAAAACTGTTGAGTGTCCAAAGTGTGAGAGGGGGAAAGTCTGCCTCCAAACAAATCCTTACTGGAGAACCTGAAAATCCAGGTCATGAGAGGAGGATTTAACCTTACCTAGAGCTAAAACAAATTTAGAGAGCCAAGGGAAATGTAATAGAAGCAGACGCCAGAAGAGTTCTGCAGGTACTCCTGGTTTCCAAGGAAGCCCAGGCAAGCCATTTCTGACTTTATCTCATAGGAGTCCTTGAGAAGGGCTGCCAGTGGCATTGGGGAAGGACCACAGAAAGAAGGAAACTTCCAGCTGAACTTTAAATAATTTTGGCCTAACATGAATTATCCTGGGCAGAATTGAAGAAAGAACAAACAGAAAGCTCAGGTACAAGCCAGGGTAGGTGGCAAGAGGCAGGGCCTGAAGGTCCTGCTTGCTTTCTCAGCAGGGAGGCTTTGTAGCCTGGGGGAAAATGTCAGTCCTATTCACAGGCTTCCTGGATACAAACTTGGTTTGGGGAGGCATAATGGGAGTGAGAATGGCCTAGCCTGGTTGCATGGGAGCTGGGTGAGGCCTGCCTGCTGGTTTCCCCCACTTCCTTGGTGACCAGTATGACACAGTGGAGACAGCCATAATCCCCCTGGGAACGTAACTCCAGTGGCCTGAGAACTACACTCTCATCCCCTACAGTGGTCACAGCAAGCTCAGTCCAAAGAGAGGCTGAGCTCAGACAAACCTAATCAATCCTACCTCCACCTGAGGTCTTTCTCTAAGTGCCCTGTAGCCAAAGGTGATTTCTTCCTTACAAAAATCTAATGCCAAATCCTACTGCCACCATCAATTTTTGTGGAAAACATCTGGTCTTTCACAAGCCAGTCCTTGGTGCCAAAAAGATTGGGGACAGCTGTAATACAGGAAGAGATTTCTTTGATTTTCCTTTTTATTTACTGGCTTATGAAAATTCTAGGGCCACTGAAAAGATTATCACCTACACTAGAAAAATACCTAGGCTTTATGTATGCCTCTCTAAAGGTCACATGCTTAGGACAACAAACTACTCAATCTAATTGAAGAATCAAAGAAAACAAAAAGCTAAATTCCTATTCCCCTCAAAATCATACGTTAAACATCAAGATTAAGAAAGTAAAAGAGGATAAATCTCTCAATCATGCTGGCTTCCATATTCACACATAGCAAATTTCATACTTTATACATAGACAGCACCCTGGCAGTGACCTGGTATTTTTTTGGCAACTAAAATAAAAAGTATAAGGCCTTCAAACTTTGAGATTCAGCCATTGTTAGAGATTAGTGTGTCCCCTGAAAATTCATATTTTGAAATCTTAACCCCCAGTGAGATGGTATCAGGAGGTGGGGAATTTGGGAGGTAATTACGTCATGAGCACAGAGCCTTCAGGAATGAGATTAGTGCCTCTGTAAGAGACACAGATCAAAGTCTATGGTGTTTTTATTATAGCAACCAAATCTGACTAAGACATACATCAGGAATGTTTTGCCTCAGATAATTATTTCTCCTCCTTTTTTATTACTGCTTTGTATAATGATCATTATATACCAGAATAATAATAACGGCTAGCACTTACATAGCACTTATACTGTACCTAGCAGTGTTATGAGCACTTTATTCTTATTTGGTTAATGTATATGCCCACTAATGAGACAGTTACTGCTTTAGTAGCTTTTCATGGATGAAGAAACTGAGGCACAGAGAGGTTAAGTAATTTTCTAAAGTCACAAGGTAAATGGCAGAGCTGGGGTTTGAACTCAGCCATTTTGATTACAGAATTCATTCCCTAACCACTGTGATATGCTGCCTCCCTAAATAGGGGGGGAAAAAGCCCCCTGAAATGTTCCAAAGCTATTTTTATAACTTAATAATTAACAAAAAAGTTCTTATTACACCCAAAAAGAATTTGCCTCAATCAGAAAGAACATAGGTTCCACCTGGTTCTTTTTTATTTCTTACATTTAATTTATTGAAAACATTAAGCAACTTGCCACAAAAATCTTCATGCAATTGGATTTTGCTGATTACATTCCCAGGTGTCATTTGAAAGCTTTCACCATCCTTTATTTCTTGTAAACTGGTAGTTAAATCTGGAGACTTGCTCAGATTCAGGTTTTGTATTTGCTTTTGGATTTTTTTGATTATGTTTTTTTTTTTTTTTTCCTAAGGCATGGGGAAAGCAAGACTACTTCTTGGATAGTGTTGTATTTTTATATGAGAAGGCACAAAAAGACAAAAAAGTAATACTAGAAAGTCAAGTATATATTTCTAGCATTTTTTCCTTATCTATTCAATTTGGTTCTCTAAGCACACTTCCCTTCATTTCTACATTTAATTAAGAAAGCTTTTGAAACATACAAAAATAGAATGATGAACTCTCATGAATACTTAACACTAACCACCTGCCCAAGCCAATACTAACCACCTGCCGAGGCCAGAGTCTACTATCCTCATTCCATATTATTTTGAAATAAATGCCCAGTATCATAATTTATCAGCAAATATATCAATATGTACTTAAAGATCAAGTGCTTCTAAAAAACATAACCACAATACTATTATCACACCTAAAAATGAATGTATATTTAATACCAAATATCTAGGTAATGGTCAAATTTCCAATCATCTGTTAAACATATCTTCAAGGGTTTCCTTGAATCAGGATCCAAATTAGCACCGCATACAGTGATTGTTGATCTGTTTATTAAATTTCTCACTCAATATTAATTAGTGGTTCTCAATCAAGGTGATTTTGCCTCTTAGGACAACTGACAATTTATGAAGACGTATTTAATTTTGTCACAACTAGAGTGCTGCTACTGGAATCTAATGAGCATAGGTCAGGTAAGCTTCTAAATATCCCACAACAAACAGGACAGTCTCCACTACAACAAAAAAAAATTATCTAATGAAAAATGTTACTAGTGCCGTGGCTGAGAAACCCTGATTCCCTAGGTTCCACCTGGTTATTTTTTATTTCCTACATTTAATTTATTGAAAACATTAAGCAGCTTGCCATGAAAATCTTCATGCAGTTGGATTTTGCTAATCACATCCTCAGGTGTCATTTGAAAGGTTTCACCATCCTTTATTTCTTGTAAACTGGTAGTTAAATCTACTGACTTGATCAGATTCAGGTTTTTTATTTGCTTTTGGGTTTTTTTGATTGTTTATGTTTTTTTGTTCTTTTCTTAAGACATAAGGGAGGAAAGACTACTTATTGGATAGTGTTGTATTTTTCTATCAGGAGGCACATAATGCCTGGTTGTGTTCTTTTTAGACATCTAACAGCCACTCAGCCGAGCCTTGATGCCTAGATCCAATAACTTATCAGGGATTGCAAAATGGTAATATTTCAACTCAAACATTCCTTCTTCACTCATTAGCTGGAATATTACTCTAATATGAACAAAATTCTCATCTATTATTTGATTACCTAATAACAGAGTTTATATAGAAAAGGCAGAATCAGTTGTTAAAATGAGTTAGCTTCCTAGACGCCTCCAATAGTAACAAATTAGGTTCATTTGTAGTAGTAGTGGTCATGATCGTCTTACAAATTCATGGATTTAGATATAATTGATACATATCAATCTAATGAAGTTATTGTTATTAATACTCAAATTTCATATCTTAGTCAGCCGGTGGTGGCATCTTCAAGTTGGAACCTGAAACATGACCCAATCTTAATGGTTTATGATTAGTAGTTTGCTATCAATTCCAAGCTCAGATTAAGGCCTAGAATCAGGCATTTCCACAAGAAACCGGCTCTTTTAAGTAGGTTGCTGTCACGTTTTTGTTTTTTTAGTTCTGGAACATTTATTGTCTAATTAAAAAAATATTATCAATCATTTTTCATTGGGTTTTTTCTCTCTCCTGAAATTCTTATTATTTGAATTTAGGCATGTTTATCTCTCTTCTCTATATTATTTAACTTTAATATTTTCTACTTCTTAATTTCCTTCTTGTCTCCTGGGAAGTTCTACAACCAGCTCTCATAATTAATTTGTAAATTCTTCTGCAGTTTGGTTTTAACAAATCTACTACTGTTTCATCTTCTATATTCTCTAGTATTGTGTTTGAAAGAGAGTTAATGGCCTGTGCTGGTTCTCCCTCTTGTCATCTTTATTATTTTTTTCAAAAACATATAGTTAAGTGTGCTTCATGTTTAAAAATGTAAAAATCTAGTCTTATTTTTAAAAAACTTTAGCTTTAATTTTCATTATAAAAAGTTAAAGATAATATATATAAGAAATAAAATCAATAACTATATCATCACATAGTAAAACGTGTATTCTCTTCAAGATTTTATTTACATTTTTTAATATGTACATTTTTCCTAGTTAGAAAAATAGAAAAATAGATACTATATACAAAGAACTTTGATGTTGCACGTTTACTTAAACATTTATCACAAGGGTCTTCATATACGGCTATTCTTCAAAATAAAATGCTCAAACTATTTGAATGTGCTTAGTGCAGTGCCTGAAACACTTAAGTTCGGTATAATTGTTTATTATATCATAAAATGGTTTATCTCATTACTAAGTCAAAATTAAAATGTAACATTTTCTTCCTGTAGCACATTGTAGTGATTTCTCATTTCTGCAATTAGTCAATGATTAAATAAATAACTACGTATGTTCAGCACCTCTTCCCTGAACTTTCAAATTATTTCTTTAGGAAAAATTTCTAGAAATGAGATTCACCGGTCACAGGGTATAAATGCTTGTCTAATAATTTCCACTAACTCAGTAATTATAAAGTATCATTTGGATTTAAACGTGTATTCCTTTGAACATTAGCCAGATTACATACTTTCAAACATCTACTATTCAAATTTCCTTTTGTATAATAAAAGCATGACAGTTGAATGGGTAACTGCTATTAGTTCAGTGATGACATTTCATTTTTATCCTCATTATTAATGATTCTTTTATTATTATACAGGGACCATCTATACTTTTAAAGTGTGTTTTCACTCACAGTAACTGGAGGTCTATAACATTTTAAGTTTGAATTAATGAATATTGCTAAATTATTTTAAATCATGATTCTAGCTATACTGATGCAGTAATAATCTTTGACTTTCATATGTACCTTTCCTTGCCTTGCCTAAATTTGCCCTTCTTTGTTAATATAAACTCAAAGTTAATATTAACTTTGTTAATATAAACTCAAAGTTAATATTAACTTTGTTAATATAAACTTCACATTTTTTCCCTCCTTTTTGAACTTAAAGTAAGTTTGTCATTAAAGAGAATCATTCTGGGTGTGATACTTCAATAGCAGGATTTCAGACTCCTGAAATGTCAGACTAAAAAATGTTCCTTAGTTATATTTTTTAACTGCTGATAAGTATTCTCAAAATCTGATGCTTTTCAAATTCTATATTCTATAATTTTCAAACTCAAACACAAATATTATATATATACGTGTGTGTACATACACACGTATATATATATTCCTGTTACACACACACACACACACACACACACGCACATACACAAAAAAAACAGACCAATGTTGCAGAGGTATATGTCTCTAAATGGGGGTGAGGGTGGAGAAAAGGAGATAAACAGGAAGAAAGATATAGACTGATTCACCTTGAATCTCATTGTAACTTCAGCCAGTAATATTGTTACATATAATGGTACATTACTTAGTACTTATAGAAGCAACTAGCTCTTAGTCCTGAGTCTATGGCTAAATAGTTAAGTAGTTTTTTTTTTAATTATTATTATCTCACTCATTTTTATTTACTTTTTTTTCAGGTTACTGTTTTATTAATATATAATAGTTTTAGATATTTTTGTGGTACATGTCACATTTTAATACCTGTATGCAATGTATAATGATCAAATAAGGCTAACTGGGATATAAGTCATTAATGAAGAAGTTTTTTAACCTATTTCTCTACACATTATCATAGAAATCTGGAATTAGACTTAACCTCTATAATTCCCCAGCACTAAAATCCTAATGATTTGTTTGCAAATCTATATTCTAAGATGTTTTTAACTAAAAAACATTCCTTAAATTTCTAAATCTCAAAAGAATACAGTGCTATGCAGAGAACAGATACTTTCAAATAACTATTGGCTGGTAGACTCTAAACAGATTGAACAAATCAAAACCTTTTTCTGCATAGTGTAGTAATAGAATTTAATTCCTGAGGAAACAGCATTTTAATGTCTCATCAAATCCAATAAATCAGAGTTCTACCTATGGCAAAACATAAATATATAAAAAAATATATATACTTACCAATATATCCTGGCCAACATGCTGCTTTCCCTTTTCTTCTTGTGGTCCTAATATCAATTTCCCAGTAGAAAAAAAAGGTGTATCCAATGTCTTATATACCTTCAACTCACCATGCTTAACAAAAAATTGATATGTATCTTGTGGCCTTATAAGATCTAGGAGTAAAACAGTAATACAAATACAAAACAAAAGCAATTATTATTGGTCAACGATATAACATATACACATACATATAATAAAGAGTTATTTCTGGATATAAATCTGCCTTAGAGGGACAGAACTGATTCAGATCAAAGATGGAGATAGAATGCCAGAGGTCAAATTGTTGTCTGTCTTAAAAGCTGTATGAGCTTAGTCAAGTTACTTAAGCTCTCTCTCACTGTGCCTCAATTTCCTTTTCAGTAAAATGAAATTAATAATAGGTTCTTCTATTTGATGTTAATGAGCTGCTGTGAATCTCAATGAGTTAATGTGTGTAAACTATTTAAAATATTGTCTGGCACAAAGTTAGCACTGTTAGTTCCAGCTGAATAATAATAATGACAGTATTACGGTAACTAAGACAGAAAACAAGATTAGCCGAGATACTAAAAAGAATTCCCTATTTTTGAAGTTTAAAATAAACCATGAATGCATCATCACCATGCCAACAAGCTTTTTTGTACTGCTTGACTGATGCTAATTTTTATTAGGTAAAATTTGTGAGAAACCAAGTTCTAATGGTTGTTCAGAAATTACTATCTCACTTACAAAAATTTCCATTACTTAACAAACATTTCCAGATCTATAATTAATAAATTATTCTGTCATCAACCTCTGATTCTATTTCCCAGGATATTTAGGAATGTTAGTGATCCTACAGACTACATGATATAGAAACAAATATATAGTAGATTCAAAAAACAAAAAATGAACTCCTGACAATAGTCACAATAACCTGGCAGAGTACAACAATGCTTTCAGTTAAGACACTAAACAAAACTCATACTTCTTTGTTCTGTTGCCAAATAATCTGAATATAAAAGATAACTTTGCAAAGATGTTAAGATAATAAAAGAAGTCTATTTTCATAGTCCACATTTTAATTAGGAGTACAATTACCACCTTTCTTTTCTTAAAAAATTAATTATTTATTTTATTATTACCTTTTTTGAGACAGAGTCTTGCTCTACATGTCCAGGCTAGAGTACAGTGGCGCGATCTTGGCTCACTGCCATCTCCGCCTCCCAGGTTGAAGCAACTCTCCTGTCTCAGTCTCCCGAGTAGCAGGCACTACAATCACACACCAACATGCCTGGCTACCATTACAACCTTTCTGATTTGACCTTCTCCTCTGATTTTGGAAAAATAGCCCTTAGTACTCAATGGTGCAGTCCTAACAGTTATTGAAATATTTAAATATTTCTTGTGTGTGTATATATGTGTATATACACATATACATATATATTTACCAACCAGACCATATATATATATATGGTCTGGTTGGTAAATAGCTGAGTAATCCATAAACTCCCACCTCACTATAGCCCATCCCTTGGGGATCTTCCATGACCTGCTACAGGCTAAAATATTTAATGCCTATCCAATACAGCAGGAGGCTTCCAGGACTTTGCACCGTCTTTAAGCTTAGAGCTGGCATTTGCATTTGTACAACTGACTGATGCCCTTGCTAGTCATCCTCACAAAGGATTCATATCCCAGGTAACATTACTGCCATTCATAGGCCCAAAAGTTTGTCTGTGCCCTCCCCACAATCCCTGCTTGGGCTTGTGGTAAGAGGATCCTTGAGTCTGCCAACTATCTATAATTCCCTATAAACAGCCTCTGTCCCCATGTGTCCTCCTGGTCAAAGAAGGCCTAGACCCTGTTGAGGGAGACAACATTCCTGATTATAGCACTTGTGCCCTAGAGGACAAGTCCAGGGTATTAAGTGTACCCTGAAGGCTGTCTGACATCAATATTCCCCCACAGTTGTCTTCACATAGACTGCTTATTAGAATTAGATTCTCTTCTGGACTTTAGCACTGAAAGAACTGGGAAGAGAAAGGGAAAGTAGACAGGCCAATCATCAAGCAAGCAATGTTTTCTTACAAGTTGTTTAAGTATTTTCAATAACAGCCCTGATCTTACCCAGGAGAATAATCTCTCTTGTTTCTGGGTCCTTTACCCTTGTTGGCTGCAAAGGATCTCCAAGAGGTATATCTAGATTTACCATTAAGCTAGTCTCTGCAAAAGAAATACCATTGAAATACAAACTACTTAAAATTATTCTCAATTATAAAAAACATTCAGTATAAAATATAGGTATACAGAAGTTATAAAAGAAAATTGTCAAAAGCACAAGTCTCTTCCTATTTATAAGCACTCTGATATACAAAAATTCAAATTTAAGACCCATAATAATTTAACATAAAAGCAAACACCCTAAACTTCCTATTTTTTGTAAGCCTACAATGTGTAAACTCAAACTCTTGCATCATCAAGGAATTGATGTTTTGCATAATCTTTAAGAGGTATATAATACACTTTAGAAATGTCTATTTTAACCATCATTTGGGCATAGGAAAGGTAGGTTTCATTTGACTAGGCAATTTACTCATGAAGAAATTTATACAATGATATTAATACTTTTTTAAGAATAAAATTAGCTTACTTTCCATTTGGAAGGAAGTAGACATTAAAAAATCAATTTTACCTATAGTATTATTTCTGAAGTTTTTGGAAGTAAATTTCATATTTTGCAAAGAGCTTCTTCTCAAAGTAATCCTATTTAAAATAAAATCTAAAAGTTACTTTCATAAATAAGTTCATACTTCTTTCATCGTTATCAAGACAGATCCTTTTCTTATTAGCTCTTTTGCCGACTTTTCCAATGTTTTCTTTTGCCTTCCTTTTAGATGGTACTGTGTCTGGAGAGAGTATTCCACTAACCACAAATCCTCCTGAAATTTAACAAAAAAAGGAAAATATACACGGGAAAGAGAAAAGCTTGAAACAAAACTCCTTAAATTTAATATGGCACCCTTCCTTTCAAAGTATCAAAGAATATATATGTCTGCAGCTAATAGTTGAAATAACACAAAACTAACCCATTTCATTATGTCTCTACCACCCTAAATCAGAAGCTGATAAAACAGGATTAGATGATGAAACATAATTAGATGGTCTCTGTTGCTCAACTGAAATCAATAGTCATCAGTGTGAGCTTTTTAAAAAAAAAAAGGAGGGGGGAGGCTAGCAATGAACTATTTATAGAAATCCACATGCCTTTAGTCCTTTGACTTAGATATATCTATCAAAGAAAGAAATATAGCCAGGCACGGTGGCTGACATCTGTAATCTCAGCACTTTGAGAGGCCAAAGCAGGAAGATTGCTTGAACCCATGAGATAGAGACCAGCCTAGACAACATAGCAAGGCCTCATCTCTACAAAAATAAGAAAATAACTCTAAGATTAACATTATACTTTCCTGCCCACCCTACATTACTTTGTAGAAATCTATGAGGAAATGGAAAATGGTTAACAGGAATAATAATGGAAACTATATTACCTTTACCAGTTATAATTTTCTCATGTTCTAATACTTTATATTATGCAATTATAAATCTTGTCTGATAATACAGGAATAACAACACTCAGCTACCAAAGAGAAAATACCAGCATATCTACATTAATCAGACAAAAATGAATTTAAATCCTATTATCAAAATCTCGGGCGTGATGATTAAGTAAGGTAATGTATATAAACATGTAGTGCAGTGTCTGGCACATAGTAAACAGATTTTTTATTGGTAGACATTATAAGCATAAACTAAGTTTTACCTGATGGCCTTCCTTGATAATCTATTCGCTCCCCTCGCCAGTACTCCAAAGGTTTCAAACGTATTCTCTTGGTCCTGCGAACATTTGGTGTGTTGGAGGGCAATACTATAAAAAGGTATCAGACAAAAGTATATACATATGTTTTTTAGTTAATGGCACTTGGCAGTGGAAAGACTATCTTTTAGAAAATGAATGCTTTATTTTTTAGAACATAAATATTTTTCTAGACAAAAGACTAGAAAAACAAAACATATATTTATGCTAATAATTAAAGAAATGCCAAAGGAAAAACAGGCTACCAAATTGGCAAATATTTAAAAATTTAATATTGCCCAGTGTTTACAATGTCAAATGTACACTCATCTGAACAATGCAAAGTTCTGTATATTAAATTGAGTTTGTTGGCTGTATCTTCAAATTCCCATGTTCTTGCCTATTTTTTGTTTGCTAGAGCTATCCTGAAGCTAACAGGAAGTTGCCTACTGCTCTTAGGCATAATGCTTAATGTTCCTCTCTGTAAACACTGAAGCTCCTGATCAGGAACATTTTTATTTCCTTTTCTCTACTCCTGATTCATCATTTCACTCCAAGACAAGCATTAAGTATCAAGAGGTATAGCAGTTTCTCATCATACAGGCTCACGAAATACTGACATGAGCTAAGTTCTTGAGTGAGGCAATGAGAGAAAGCTTCACTCCTACTGGTAATCTCTAAGTATAAGTGCAAGAGCACTCACAGCCTCAAATAAAGAGAGAAACATTAAAAGCCACCCAACATCACAGAAAGGTGGGAACATGTATCTTGACTGGCAAATATCTCTTTGGGAACCATAGATTGTTAATCTTTACATGGGCAACTCCACGGGTTCCCCAGTTCACAGCTTTGTCTACTTACTACCCTAGCTACTGCTTTGTTTAGGAGTCAACTGGATTAAAGTGGAAGCAGATGCCGTCAAGGAAGCCATCTACCGGGTAGTTACAGTTTCTTTGATAAAATACTCCACACTAGCTTCATAGATAAGGGAGGATCATGCCCCCTTACTATGGGGGAAAAAGTGAGAAGGCAATAGAATTCATAAATGGACAATAGACTAACTCAGTAGCTTGTGGTGACTTAATATGAAATTCATAAAAACTAAGTATGTAATTTTATCTACCTACCAATTAATCCAAGTAATAGTATTTCTCCTCCTTAAGAAAAATTAAGTATATTTAGAAACAAACTTAATGAAAGTATTTTTCTCAATAAAAATATTAAAAGAAAATATTCTTACCTAATTTGTGATGGATTCTGCTCTTTGGTATCACTTTAGATCGTTTTACTCTTGAGTCACCTACAAAATGCAAAAGATAATATCATGAGCAATGACTGCTAATTCCAAGTTAAGTTAAAGTTTCCTGGTCAATTTCAGTATGAGTATTTTAAATAAAATTTGATCTGATAATATATTTCATTACTCCTTTTGCTTTTCACTGCTCAGTTATAAAAATTAAGGAAAAGAAGTATTTCTGTAGACTTTGCTACAATGAATATATTACAAGCTTGTCCAATTCGCTTTATTTTGTTATGTTCTGTTTTGCTTTGTTTTAGGCCTTTAGCAGCCTGAAACCATGGTTTTTAGTTTGTATCTCTAGTGACAAGTGGAAAAGAGGGATGAAGAATGGGTTTTACTGACCCAACCAGAAACAGAAACTAAGAACCCATGACTGTATTCTCTCCCTTGGACACCCTGGTTTGTATTCTAAAGAGTGTAACTGTTAAAAAACAAACAAACAACAACAACAAAAGATGTAGGTACTGATAATGGTTAATTAATATGTTATTAATGAACTATCTGTACCTTTCTCATAAAGTTCTGAAATAGTTTAAGTGTACCGAATTTAGCAGTGTGCCAATGAGCTTAGGGGTTCTCAACTTTGGTAAATAGCACCTAAAGATGACTGTCTTCACTTCTTTCCCTTTCTATGCA
This sequence comes from Sapajus apella, assembly GCF_009761245.1. Taxonomy (NCBI): domain Eukaryota; kingdom Metazoa; phylum Chordata; class Mammalia; order Primates; family Cebidae; genus Sapajus; species Sapajus apella. The sequence goes on from NW_022437048.1 coordinate 2,958,275, forward strand.
CAAATGTTCCATATCAAGAAGCAGAGTCTCATTCCCTTCTCCTTCAATCTCTGCTCAAGTTAGTGACTTGCTTAACTAATAGAATACAACAGAAGTGATGCCTGGGACTTAGAAGGCTAAGTCCTAAAACAATCTACAGGTTCCATCTAGAAGTCTTGGGATCTCACTCTGGGGGAAGACAGCAACAATATGAAGATTAGCATAAGACTGCCATGCTGTGAAACCCAATGTGGTCACATAGAAAAGCCACATGGGGAAAAAGAGTTGCTTGGGCAACCCTCAGTGTCCCAGCTCTCCTAGCTGGGTCCAAATATATAAGTGAAGAAGTTACCTTGAATGTCCAACACAGTTGAACTTTCAGATGACTCCAGCACCAGCAACTTGTACTTTTAAATTCATGAGCATACTCAAGTGACAATTACCCAACTAAGCCAAGTCAATTCATTGAACCATAAAAGATAAATCAATCATTGTATTAAGCCTCTAAGTTTTAGAGTGGTTAATTATGCAGCAATATACAACTGGACACAATGTCCATGAAACACCTAAAGTTGTAAATATAATTTTGCATTTTTCCTCTAAAAAGTAGGTCTGAGTTTTTATCATATTCTCAAATGAATCCATGAAAGAAAAACAACAAAAAATTATTAAGAATGATTGAATTAGATATTTTATAAAATTATTGGTTTGGAAGAAACTTCAGGGATCATAACATCTAATTTCCCTGTCAGAAATAGGCAAATCTGTAGACATCGAAAGTAGATTAGGAGTTGCACAGGCCCAGGGAAAGGAAATGGAAAGTGGCTACTAAAGGGTAAAGGGGTTTATTTTTGGGGGTGATGAAAAGTTCTAACATCGACTACGGCAATTACTACATACCATTGATTTGTATACCACAAGTGGACTAATTATAGGGTATATGAAGTCTAACTCAATAAATCTAGTGTATCCCCCCACTCCACCCCAACCCCCACTGCCAAAAACCCAATTTCCCATGCAATCTCCACTAGAATAAGTAGAGGTCTGACCTCTGTTGGAAATTCTCCTGTGACACTGGGTCTTGGAGGGAGCGCCAGAGTCATATAAGGAACCACAGAAACAAGCAAATATACTGAGAATAACGGGAGTCAGGTTTCTCACTGAGAAGAGGTTTATAAAAACGGGAAAGGAGAAGTCTATATTGAAATGGAAGTAGGGGTAGTAATGTGAACTTATAATAAATAGAGGCATATCCCAGAGACATTGCCAATTCAGTTCTAGACTACTATAATAACACAGATATTGAATAAAGCAAGTCACACTATTTTATTTATTTATTTATTTTGGTTCTTTTGTTGTTTTGTTTTGGTTTTTTGAGACAAAGTCTCACTCTGTCACCCAGCCTGCAGTGCAGTGGTGTGATCATGATTCACTGCAGCCTCCACTCCTGGGAGCAAATGATCCTTCTGTTTTTCCCCGAGTAACCGGTACCACAGATGCACACCACCATGCCCAGCTAATTTTTGTATTTTTAGTAGAAACAGGTTTTCAGCATCTTGGCCAGGCTGGTCTCAAACTCCTGGACTCAAGTGATCTGCTTGCCTCACCTCCCAAAGTATTGGGATTACAGTGTGAGCCACCATGCCGGGCCAAAAGTTATGTCTTTACTATATTACAGTATATTAAGTGTATAAGAGCATTAGGTCCAAAAACTCAGTGTACATATACCTTAATTTAAAAATATTTTATTATTAAAAATGCTAAAGATCAGCCAGGCATAGTAGCTCACTCCTGTAATCCCAGGACTTTGGAAGGCCCAAAAGGGCAGATCACTTGAGGCCAGAAGTTCAAGACCAGCCTGGCCAACATGGTGAAACCCTGTCTCTACTAAAAATAAAAAAATTGGCTGGGTGTGGTGACACAAACATTGTGATCCCAGCTACTCTTGGTGGCTGAGGCATGAGAATCACTTGAATCTAGGAGGCAAGAGGTTTCAAGGAGCCAAGGCTGCACCACTGCACTCCAGCCTGGGTAACAGAGTAGGCTTATGTCCCAAAAAATAGAAATAATAAAAAATAAAAATAAAAATATCATCTGAGCTTTCAGTGAGTTTTAATCTTCTTGCTGGTAGGCTATTCTGCCTCATTGTTGATGACTGCTGACTGATGAGGCTGGTGTGTCTGTAGTAGTTTCTTAAAGCAAATCAACAATGAAGTTTCTCTGGGGCATATAAAATGCTGTTTTATAGCATTTTACCCACAGTAGAACTTCTTTCAAAACCACAGTCAAACACTTCTAGCCTGCCACTGCTTTATCAACTAAGTTCATAGAATATCCTAAATCCTTTTTGGTCATTTCAAGGGTTCACAACACATTCACCAGGAGTAGATCCCACCTCAAGAAATCAGTTTCTTTGTTCATCCATAAGAAGCAACTCCTCATCTGTTCAAATTTTGTCATGAAATTGCAGCAATTCAGTCTCATCTCCAGACTCCACTTCTAATTCTAGCTCCTTTGCTATTTCTACCACATCTAGTTATTTCCTTCATTGAAGTCTTGAAGCCCTCAAAATTACCCAGAAGGGTTGGAATCAACTTCTTCCAAACTCCTGGTAATATTGATATTTTGACCTCCTCCCATAAAACAAATATTTTTAATGGCGTCTAGAATAGTGAATCCTTTCCAGAAGATTTTTTATTTACTTTTTCCAGACTCATCAGAGGAATCACTACTCATAGCAGCTACTGCCTTATAAAATGTATTTCTTAAATAATAAGACTTGAAAGTCCAAATTATTCCTTCATCCATGCATGAGCTGCAGAATGGATGCTGTGTTAGTAGGCATGACAACATTAATCTCCTCGTCCTCGTGCATTAGAGCTGCTGGGTGGCCTGGTGCATTGTCATGGTTGTGCTGTCACCCAGGCTTTGTTGTTCTACTAACAGAGCAAAGTAGATTTAGCATAATTCTTAACAGCTCTAGGATTTCTGGAATGGTAAATAAGCACTAGCTTCAACTTAAAGTCACCAGCTGTATTAGCCCTTAACAAGAGAGTCAGCCTGTCCTTGGAAGCTTTGAAGTCAAGCATTGACTTCTCCACTTTAGCTATGAAGGTCCTAGATGACATCTTCTTTCAATAGAAGGCTGTTTGTCTACGGTGAACATCTGTTGTTTAGTGAAGCCACCTTCAATTATCTTAGCTAGATTTTTTGGATAACTTGCTGCAACTTCTACATCAGACCTTGCTGCTTCATCTTGCATTTTTATGTTATGAAAACAGCTTCTTTCCTTAAACCTCATGAACCAGACTCTGCTAGTTGCAAACTTTTCTTCTGCTGCTTCCTCACCTCTCTCAGCCTCCACAGAATTAAAAAGAGTTAGGGTCTTGCTCTGGATTAGACTTTGGCTTTAAAGGAATGCTGTGGCTTGTATAATCTTCAGTCCAGACCACTGAAACTTTCTCTATATCAGCATTAAGGCAGTTTCCCTTTCTTATCATTCATGTGTTCACTGGAGTAGCACTTTTATTTTCCCTCAAGAACTTTTCCTTTGCATTCATAAATTGGCTGTTTGGTGCCAGAGGCCAAGCTTATGGACTATCTCGGTTTCTGACATGCTTCTTCACTAAGCTTAATCATTTCTAGCTTTTGATTTAAAGTGAAAAATGTGTGATTCTTCCTTTTACTTGAACACTTAGAAGCCATTGTAGTGTTATTACTGACCTCTCAGGAAATAGGGAAGCCCGAGGAGAAGGAGAAAGATGGGGAACTGGCCAGTTGGCAGAGCAGTTAGAATACATTTATTAAGTTCACTTTCTTATATGGGTGTGGTTTATGATACCCCAAAACAATTGCAATAGTAACGTCAAAGATCGCTGATCACAAATCACCATAAAAGACATAGTAATGAAAAGGTCTGAAACACTGTGAAAATTATCAAAATGTGACAGAAACACAAGGTGAGCACATGCTACTGAAAAACATGGTGCCAATAAGGCTTACTCAACACAGGGTTGTCACAAACCTTCAATTTGTGAAACAAGTAGTATCTGCAAAGTACAATGACACAACGCATGCTAAAACAAGGCATGATTGTATAAATATAAATATAGACATAGAAGCCTGTATTATATACAGTGTATACATACGTGTATGTGTGTACGTGTATGTATCTATATCCTATCTCTGTCCACTGAAAAAGCCTAGAAGCAATGGTATCCCAAACAAGGATCACACCAAGTGCCCAAATCTTGGTTTCTAAATGCCATCCTCCACTGAAAATAACCAGGTTTCCTGGAGCAGTAATTGATCCCAGAGCTGGAGCAGGGAAAAAAGACTGGAATATCTTATGCCAAAAAACAAAGACAGTATTCATAGAATCATAACAAAAGCACACGGAGACCAGCTTAAAGAAAATCAAATGACCAAATATATCACAATGTATCACAATAAATGATCAAGATTACAACCACATGACATAAAATATAAACCTAGTAGTCCATATTGATATAAATAAAATGAATAATGAATAAAATAACTGGCATGGCAGAGAAAAACTGGCAACTAATTAATGGGGAAGGAATAAAAGAACAGAAAATAGAAAATAATGTGACATCATTAGTAGCCGATAATTCAACTGGGGGTATTCAACGTACATTAAAGTTGGCGGATGGAGGTTTGACAAGAAACAGGTTATTAAAATAGTATCAGAATATCACTCCACAATATTTATCAATTATAAGAGAAAGGCAGTGGCTTTACAGTAGAGAAACCTGGCAGACAAAAATGTGAACAGGTGATCAGGATTAAGATCATGTCGACCAGGCGTGGTGGCTCACACCTGTAATCCCAGCACTTTGGGAGGCTGAGGTGGGCAGATCGCTTAAGGTCAGGAGTTTGAGACCAGCCTAGCCAACAAGGTGAAAGCCTATCTCTACTAACAATACAAAACTCAGCCAGATGTGTTGGCGCATGCCTGTTATCCCAGCTACTCAGGACGCTAAGGCACAAGAATTGCTTGAACCCTGGAGGCGGAGGTTACAGTGAGCTGAGATCACACCACTGCACTCCAGCCTCTGTGACAGAGCAAGATTGTCTCAAAAAAAAAAACAAAAACCCAAAACCAAAAAAAAAAAAAGGATCATGTAGAAGGTCAACACTGTGTGCCTCCTGTGTGATGTGATGGACAAATTACAACCCCTAACTCCTAACCCTGTAGTATCATTTATGTAGTATTACTGTCATTATCAATAGCACCCATTGATCATGAGGAAACAGAAAGACCTAGGCTGAGGGTCATTCTAAAGATATGAAGGCTGTATTTTTTTTTTTTTTTCTGAGACAGTGTCGCTCTGTTGCCCAGGCTGGACTGCAGTGACACAACCTCCACTCACTGCAACCTTTGCCTCCCGGGTTCAAGCTATTCTCTGCCTCAGCCTCCTGAGTAGCTGGGATTATAGGTGTCTATCACCATGCCCAGCTAATTTTTGTATTTTTAGTAGAGACAGGATTTCACCATCTTGGCCAGACTAGTCTCAAATTCCTGACCTTGTGATCTACCCGCCTTGACCTCCCAAAGTGCTGGAATTACAAGCGTGAGCCACCATGCCCGGCCTAGAAGGCTTATTCTTTAAAAATGTTGGTGTCAGGAAAGTTAGGAAAAAAAAACCTAAGGAACCGTTCCATGTTGAAGGAAACTAAGGGACGTGACAGCTAAATGCAGGACTGATGACTGGATCTTGAACCAGAAGGAAAAAGAAACACTGAGATCCAGGATTGGATCCTGAGCTAGAAGAGAAAAGGAACTGCTGGTGAAATCTGAATGGAATCTGTGAATGAATCTGTTGTACTAATGCTGATTTTCTTATTTGGGTAGTTAGAGGGTATTTATATCCTTGTCTCACTGAAATGCATTATGGGGTATTTAAGAGAAATAATATGTCTATAATTCCCTCCCAAATAGTTTAGAAAAAGATGAATGACAATAAACGTGTATAAATATTTATTAGAAGAGGCAGGGAGGAAGATGGAAATATGCTGAAAAATGTGGACAACTGTGAAATCTCAATGAGGGGATATGGGATCTCTGTTTAAGACTCAAATTATTTCCAAATAAATTATTTTTTAAGTGACTAACACAAAGGACAACTCCTAAATTTCAAAGATTAAAGGATCCTAGTAAGCCTGGAGATGGAAGAAAACTAGTTATCTACAAAGGAAACAAGAAATAAGTCTGCCTTCAAATTTCTATTCATAAGCATTAACTCTCATGAAGCAAAACAGCAACAGGCAGATTGTGTAAAGAAAAAAAGATCATGACTCAAGATTATGTTCTCTATTTAGCTGGTGGTTCATTGTGTTTAAAAAAGAAAAATCCTGAGTCCTTGCTGGAATATGTGAGAATGTTTACCACCTTAACTAAGAAGTAACAAATATATCTGTTGACAATAAGTGTAAATATATTAAACATTTTATTAAAGGAAAATATACTGACACAGCAAGTCAAAAACAATTCAATCATGTGCTGTTTCTGAGCCACTTTTAATTTTCTAATAAAAGTTAAATAAAAGGATAAGAAACAACACCCAACCAAAAGAAAGTGGAGGTCACAATATTAATATTAGACAAAACAAACTACAAAGTATAAAGCATTTAACACAATGAAGGAGATTTGACCAAAACAGGTACCTTCCATATGAATGAGGGCTTATGTGATTAGTAACAGCACTGAAATGTACATAACAAAGACTACAGGAAATACAAAGAGAAAGACAGCTGGAGTGGCACACTTCAACTCTAGCAGTCATTAACAGATCTCAAATCAAAAGTAAGAATACAAAGGTTCAGAATACTATCAAGCTTATTATGTCCAAATCTAACATCCTGTTATTTTCCCCCAAGTTTGCTTATTCCCCAATAGTCCCCAGATCAGGAAACAATATTACTATTCTTCCAGGTACTCAGGCCAAAAACCTTCAAGTTATCTCTAATACTCTTTCTCTTATACATCACATCTCCTCCATCAGAAAATCCTGTTGTCTTTACCTTCAAAAACACTTAAAAATCCTCCTACTGCTCTCCATCTTCTACTGGTACCACACTGGTCTAAGCCAACACCTCTCATTACGATTATTTCAACATCTCTCCAGCCAGTCTCCTAGCTTCCAAACTTCCTCTGTCCCCTCAACCCCATCGGTCAACTCCTAACATAGCAGCTGCAGTGATTCTGTTAATACAGGTCTTCTGTTCAAAACCCTCTAATGGCTTCCCATCTCTCTTAATAAAAGGCTTTAACATCCTATGTGATCTTTCATTCCGCTGCCTCTGTGACATCGTTTTTCCTGCTACTTGCTCTCTCTTCCTCTGCTCTAACCCCCTGGCCTTCCTGGTGTTCCTCAATCAAGATGAACTCTACCACACCAGAACCTTTGCCCTTCATCTTCCCTCTACCTGGGACACTACTTACCCAGACAGCTGCATGGTTTACTGTCTCATCTCTTCACAACTTTGCTCAAATGATCACTTCCTTAGTGAGGACTTCTCTGCCCACCTACCTAAAAGTGTGAACTTCATTTGCCACCCTAAAACCCCTACTTTGTTTCTACTCTCAACAACCAGCAAATCATAAATTTTGTTATCCTTTTAAATTGTCTGCCATCCTGCCCCTTCCAGAAATTACGCTCCAGGAGGGAGAAATTTTTGTCAGTTTTATTCACTGACACATACCTAAGCCCTAGAATATACAGTGATATTTCATAAATATTTAAGAATTCCTTAAGTATTCAAAATATATTCAAAAAATATATTGACTTGTGTTATCAACAAAATAATAACTGTATATATATCTTTAAGTCCCCATCTGTACATAAATTATTCTTTTCAAGCACTGATGGAAAAATTATAAAAACTAAGTATAAACTAGGATATTAGAACACAAAGAAAACCTTAATGAATTCAACCAATAAATAACATAGGCCAAGTTTTCCAGAACAAAACAAAACCGGAAAATAATAAAAGAATAAAACACAACTTCTTAGATAACAGCCAAAATTATACACACCAGATATTAAACTAAGCAAAGAACATGTATTCATCTTTATATCAATTTATGGGATTACAGCTGATATCATTTTACAGATAAGGAAACTGAAGTTTAAGAACACTAAAATTTCTTACTCAAGATAGCATAGTGATGCTTTCTGATCAGTGGTGAATGGGGGAAAAAAAAGATAACATAGCCAGTAAGCAGTAAAGCTAGAACAAATCCCAGGTCCATGACTCTGGAGACCAAGCTCTTGACAACCTACTCTTAAATAACTACCGAGTCAAAGAAAAATCACTATAATTCAGAGTATACTACAATAACACTACATAGCAAAGCCTATAAAATTAAGCCAAAACTATAATGAGGGAAATTCAATGCTGCTTCTTTACCAAAGAAAAAGCAGAAAAACACAGAAAGCATTCAAGTTAAAAAAGAAAAATAACACCATAAATCTAATGATGGGGGAAAAAATCAAAAAGTTAAACAAATAGTGATTATTAAGGGGAAAAAAAACCAGTATAACAAATTACAATCAAACATGCATTTTTAGGAGCATAAAAAAATTATAAAATTATCTATTAAGAAACATTTTTAAACTTCAGTATAAAAATTTTCAAGTATTGAAGGTCAGGCACAGTGGCTCACGCCTGCTACAATCCCAGCACTTTGGGGGGCCAAAGAGGGTGGATCACAAGGTCAGGAGTGCAAGACCAGCCACATGGTGAAACCCCTCTCTAAGAAAAATACAAAAAATTTAGCCAGGCGTGGTGGTGGGTGCCTCTAATCCCAGCTACTCAGGAAACTGAGGCAGAGATCTGCTTGAACCCAGGAGATGGGGTTTGCAATGAGCCGAGATCATGCCACTGCACTCCAGCCTAGGCAACGGAGTGAGATTCCATCTCAAGAAAAAAAATTTCAAGTTTGAAAAAAGAGAAAACTGTACAATGGACCCAACACACCCATCACCCAGCTTCAGTAATCATCAACAGATTACTAATCTTGCTTCATGTATACCAACAGCTTAACAATTTTAAATACTGGAGTAGATACCTTAAATGCCAGTATTTCATTATGGCATTTAAAAAACTGTCACTCATTTTTTTCTCTCTCACTTAGGCAGAGGGTCTTACTAATTTCTAACTAAGAGTCTTAAGAGGTAGGTACTCAATACACATTTGCCATCAGTGATAATGTAAATAAAACATAGCACTCCTTACTCCATATTCATAATGCCACAAAATTCAAGACAGAAAAAAAAAAAATAGTTTACCTAAACTTCCATGAACTTTCTCATCATCTACACCATTATTCTTCTTTGCAGACATTAAATAATTCTTGAGCGTGGAAGGTCCACTTTAAAAAAAAAAAGTAAACCACAAAATTAATGCTTTTCTAATGCATATATCTAATGTATTTGCCTTAATGATCATTTTTCTCCTAAAATTGCCATAAGTCTTTCTTATAAAATCAATAATGATGTTACAAGTCATCAAGAATATATAGTCATCCCTCAGTATTTGTGGGGGATTGGTTCCAGGATCCACTGTGGATACCAAAATCCAAGGATACTCAAGTGCCTTATATACCATGGTGCAGAATTTGCATATGACTTTCACATATCCTCCTATATAATTTAAATCATCTCTAAGTTATTTATAATACCTAATACAATGTAAATGTATGTAAATAGTTGTTATACTGTATTTTTATTTGTATTATTTTTAATGTTATATTGTTACTTTTTACTATTTTATATTTTCTGAACATTTTCACTCAGTGAGTGCTCAATCAGTGGATGCAGAACCCACAGATATGGAGGGCTAATGGTACTTGCTGCATTAAACAAAGGTTACAACCATAACTGATGGCAAGCATCGTTAAGGACTGAATTTATAACTTATAGATCAGAATTATGATCTTAATTCAAATGATAACATCCTGTGGTGAAAATTATATATATTTAAAAAAAAAAGAAATAATCGTATCTTAATTAAAAAAAAAAAAATTACAGCCAAAATCCAATGGAATTTAAAATGTGGCCCAGAAATTGTCAGAGATGATTCAGGTTCTCCCAGTCCTAGATATCTTTTTACCTATTATGAACCCAGGATAAGCCTAGTCATAATCTCACAAATAGTAAAGAAATCTCGGCCATCCCTTAAAAGTCTGAGACTTTGCTATAATTTACCTTTTGTTCATTTTTTAAAAGGTTGGTTATATGACATCAGATATAATTAAGAGGTTAATTCAATTTGCTCACTAAAGGTGGTCATTTTAATATTATATGTCTAAATTCTTTGATATACCACCTTTTAAGAGGTGGAGCCCAATTCCACCTCTCCGTGAATGTAGTGTGGACTTAATAAGTTGTTTCTAATGAACAGAATAAAGTAGAAGTGACAGTGTACAATGTCAAAGACAGTCATTAAAAGACACTGCGATATCCATCACAGTCACACTTTCTCTTGGAACATTTGCTTTGTGGGAAGCCAGTTACTATATTCAGCAGCTGAGAGGGCCACATGGCAAGAAACCAAGGTCTACTGGAAACAGCCAGCAAGAAATTGGGATGTCCAGTTAAAAGCCATGTGAGTGAGGCATTTTACAGGTGGATCCTCCAATTCCAGACAAGACTTTAAAAAACTAAAACCAGAAAGACATCTTGACTACTACCTCCTGAGATTATCTGAGCCAGAAGTAGCTAGCTGATTCTTTCAGATTGTTGACCCATAGAAACTATGAAACAGTAAGTGTTTTTAAGCCTACAACAAAATTAAAACAAAGTTCTTGGGTAATCTGTTATACAGCAATGGGTATAGTCAGGAAATACTATGATCCTTACAATACATGCATACCTTTCCTCTAAAATTGAAGTCTTATGCTCTTCAGAATCCAAGTTTGACTCTGTTGGTGTCTTACATGTATATCCATATGTCTGAGGCTTTAGAGGAACATTCTGTACAGTCATAATATCACCTTGATTCTTTGAGCTTCCTGTAGATCTATAAAAATGATAAATGTATGACTGTTTATACCTCTTCAAAAGAAAATTTTCTTCCAGAAACAATACATAGGTGGGTACTTAGACAATATAATATTGGCTATAATGGGTATCAGATCACCCTGTTCAGGTTCTGAGACTTGCAACTAGCTTAGGAAGAAGATTGGTTTCTAGGACCTACCAACAGTCCTAATTTGAAAAATTCTGAAGAAAGTAATGGAGAAAACACTTGGCCATGAAGGTAGTGACAAGGACATAAGGAGACCTTATCGATTAACGGCTTATGATGTATATTACAGTTAATCTATCATGGTTTACTGGAGAATCCATAAACAACTAAAATTCTTTCTTTGATATTCGTTTGTAGTCAGCCTACTGAGGGGTAACAGGTCCTTAGAGGGACTCAGCTCATCTCTTCGGTAGTTAGTTTACTCCAAATATATGCAAACAAGATACACTATTCCTAGGGACTGTATATTTCTTTAGGTTCTAATGTCCTCCTGGGTCCTACCATTAGAGTCAAAAGCAATAAAAGTGATTACAAGAGAATACCAGAAACAATTGTATGGCAACATATTAGATGAACTACATGAAACAGACAAACTCCTAGAAACATAAAAATTATCAAAATTGATTCAAGAGGAAATAATCTCAAAATACCATGAATCAGTAATCAAAAACAAACTACCCACATAGAAAAGCTCAGACACATGTGGCTTCACTGCTGAATTTCACCAAACATCCAAAGAAGAATTAAGAATTCTTCACGAACCATTTCAAAAAATAGAAGAGATAATATTTACCAACTCATTGTATAAAGCCAATTGTTACTCTTATACCAAAACTAAACAAAGATAACACAGGGAAAGTAAGCTACAAACCAGAACACCTCAATAAACTACTAGCAAACCAATTCCAGTGACAAAATTTAAAAAAAAAAAAAAAGGAAAGAAAGTAGAGAATGGCCTAAAAGTGAAACGGAATGTGTATGGAATTTCTTTATGCACTATAATGACACACACTACTATATTTTAGGACACACTATTATTTACTTCAGTATATCCTCAGCACCTTACTGCTTCTAACACAAAGTATATATTACCTCAGTAGGTTGTTGCAACTAATAAGAATTCAGTAAAAGCATCTAGCAAATATTTGGCACATAGTATGAACTCAAAAAATGTTAACTATTATCATCCTAGAAGAAAAGTATTAAGCTATATTCCTAACTGCTGAAATCACATTAAACTCACTTAAAAGGAAACAATTTGAACTATACACTTAAAAAAGATTAAGATAGTAAATTTTCTGTTATGTGTTTTTTGTTTGTTTTTTGAATCTCTATTTTGGTAGGCCAACAGAAGAGAATCACTTCAGACCAGTTCAAGACAGGCCTAAGAAACAAAGCAAGACCCCATTTCTACAACAAATTTAAAAATTAGCCAGGTATAGTGGTCCACACCTGTAGTTCTAGCTACTCAGGAAGCTAAGGAAGGAGGATTATGTGACCCAGGAGTTTGAGGTTACAGTGGGCTATGATCATGCCACTGCACTCCAGCCTGGGCAACAGAGTAAGGCACTGTCTTTTTAGAAAAAAAAAAAAAAAAAAAAAAAAAAAGCAACTCTTGAATGAGAATAATATCTTATTAAATTTAACAGTCATAATCCCAGGTGCTATGTACTATTCCCTATTTTAATATGAGGAAACAAGCGCAGAGTACTAGTCTGCCTGTGTGTCACCCAGCTAATGGTAGAGGCTGGATTTAATACCAGGTATGCCAGAGTGCAGAGCTCTTTACGCTAATATTGCCTGTCTATAAATGATTAAGTAGCACAAATATTAAATGCTGAACAACAACAGTATATATTGTATACATAACAGATATTACCTAGAACAATCAAGATTTTTCTTCTTAGCCAGGTCTGCCTCATCACTTTCCAATGGCTCACTCTGCGAACAACTGGGAATTTCATCATGATCAACAATACCTCCAGAACATTTAGCATTTAAAACCTTCTGTACTCTTGGGCTGCCTTTAGTTGCTGTCTTCTGCCTTTTAAGTGGAGTAGTATTTTTTTTAATATTCTTAGATGACTTATTCGTTTTCTTAGCAGATTTTTGCCTACTGTCATGATGCACTGTTAATTCATTTCTTATTGAAGAATTGCTATAAACAGGACCTAAAGGATTCAATAACCTAAAGTTAGTATGTTTGTCCAGATGATTAGGCTCACTAAAATACCAACATCATCATTTATATTTGCATATAAACATATACAGACACACATACCTCATAGGCTAAATTTATTTCCAAATTAAATTATTTAAACAATGCAGCTCTTCAGTTTACAGACACATGCAACAGGCCCTTTAAATTTATCACAGGCGTCTAAAAACACTCTCTAGCTTTGCCCACTGCTCTTTTGACTATCCTTACTATCTGGTATTCCCCAAGGCTACAGCTTCAGCTTTTCACTCCATATACTTTCTTTGAGGGACTCATCTACCCAGAGCTTTAATTACTATTTATACTGATACCTATAATATCCACCTACTGCTCTCCCCTAAATCTGCCTCTCTTGCTTTACTTCCTATCTTATTGAAAAATACAACTATCTATTCTATCCAGATATCTAAATCAGAAATTTGAGTCATGCAAGACTATTACTCCTATCTACAATCACTCCCAAAATCCTATCAATTCTGCTTTATTAATGCCTTTCAAATTTTTCAAGCTCTCCCTCCTGTCATTAGCAGAGGCCCTCATCATTTTATATCTGGATTATTAAAATAGTTTCTTTATTAATCTCCCCTTCTCTAGCCTTCTCATTTTTCAATCCATTCTTTACAATGCTACAAGAATCACCTTTGGAAAACAAGAACTAGACCATTACAACCCTGCTTAATTAAAGTATTTCAGTGATTATCTATAGCTTTAGGATGAAGTCCAAATACTTGCAACATCAATTTATATCTACATCTAGATTTGCTTATTTCATAAACCACAATTCCCAAAACCACACTCTAAACAAACAAACCAAAAAAAAACCCATCAGTACTGAACTATCTATAGTTTCTCTAAAGCACTAGCTGTCAAAAGGCAGTCTCTAGACCAGCAAGATCATCATTATCTGGGAATCTGAAATGCAAATTATCACGCCTCACCTCAGACCCAGTGAATCAAAAACTTTGCAGAGCAGGACCCAGTAATCAGTGTCTTAATAAGCTCCCCAGACAATTCTAAAGCACACTAAATTAAAACAAGGAAAAGACCAAGCTCTCTGCTCCAGATCTCTGCATATGCTACTTCTACTTAAAACATTCCATCCTTCCTCCCTACTCCACTCAATCACTTAGCTAACTCCTAATTCATCCTTCAGGAAGCTTTCCCTAATTTCCAAGTCTTAAGGTAGCTTGCTATCACACATGTGACTATTTACTTATTTCTACCCCTCTCCTCCAGCAGACTGACAATTCCTTGACCCCAAGTAATTGATCGGTAGTTTATGTATTTTCCCAATGCCTAACAATAGGGGCAGGACTATGGTGAAGCAAGAGTAGTCTCAGCTGGAAAATTCAAGAAGGTACTCATTTTTAGGTCTGTACAAATACAGAGCCTGAACTCACACAATCCTGAAATTGAATGCCTTACATTTTTCATCCTAGTGTCTCAACTGTCTTACTCTAGTCCTGGTCCTCCTTTACTTCATTCCTGCCCCAAGGCAAGTACTCCATACACATTTCTTCATATATATGGAAGGTCAACTATGTCACATGTACTACAAGCAGGTTGGAGACAGGTCAAGTTGTTCTTAACTTCAGACTTCAGTTTCTTCTTCCATCAGGTCAGAGTTTAGACTACACGATATATAAGCATTTATTTACTTTTTTTGATTCCCAGCTTGATCAAAAATACATCTATTTCAGGACTGTTAAATAAGTGTTTTTTGATAGTTTCAGAAATCTAGCACATTTAATTTCTGCAAGCACTTATTTACCCCATTATTTATGTGCTATCTGCCATAGTACCTTAGCATTTCAGGCAACCTGGGGAAGAAAAATGAGTTCCCCAAAGATGTAACAGTATTACTTAACACTAACATATGCCACCCACTACGCTAACTGCATTTAATCTTTATAAAACTCAATGAGATAATCATGTTACAGAATGAGAAACTAAACAAAGTAATTTACTCTAAGCAGAAGAGTGATCATTTGAACTCAGATCTGACTCCAAACTCCAAAAGCTGCAACAAAATAAATAATTGATGCTATCAATCAATAATCTCAATGATTTAATAATTCATAGCAATAAGGCTTCACAGATACAATGCCCTATTTGTACTAATCTTTCACTTATTAATCTAAATGCCCCATAGTCAATAGAATTTGTGTATATGAATGCTACCTTATGATCCACCAATCTTTTCAGGATCATTTCCCTTAAAAAAAATGACAATTCTTCCAAAACAATAAATGTTTCATATTGTGCAGAAAAAAGTTAGCAGAGCAGGTCTAAGTACACTGCCTTAAAAGGGCCTGCTTTCAAAGTTAGCCCTATAACCCTAAATTTCAGGAGGGTTCCCATCATTTCCTAATTGACAAACGTGGTTTTGTGTGCCTAAACTACTTATACAAAAAATATGGTTCAGGCCTTCGTTCAGGGAGTATGGAATTATAGTACTTGCTAGGGAGAGTACCTATGTGACCACCTCCGGTAAAGATCTTGGGCACTAAGTCTCTAGTGGGCTTCCCTGATAGACATTTCGCCAATTTGTCACAACTCATTGTTAGAGGAATTAAGGAACTCCTGTGGGAATCCACTGAGAAAGAACTCTTTAAGCTTCTGCTGATTTCCTCCAGACTTAGCCCATGCGCTTTTTCTCTACTGAATTTGCACTGCATCCTTTCACTGTAATGAATCACAGCCATTGAGTACAACTATATGCCCAGTTCTCCTAGCAAATTACCAAATCTGAGGGTAGTCTTAAGAACCACCAATATAAATAATTTACTTTTTTATGTGTAATAAATTCAATTATAATCTTTTAGATTATAAACCCCTTGGTGGCAGAACCTCATATTATCAATCTTTGTATCCCTCACAGCCAACACATTAAAATAGCAGGGTTATTTATATTGCCTTTCCCAACTAGAATGTAAGCTCCACAAGAGCAGGGATTTTTGGTCTGGGTTTTGTTTTCCCATAGCTATTATCCCTATACCTATAATGCTTTATATATTAAAGCTTCAAGGAATATCTTTACAATTGACTTAACATTTCTTCTGATAACCCAATTTAACTTGGTCCTCATGAGATTCTCTGCATAGAAATATAAAATCAAATATAATGCCCCTTACAGAATGATTTTATCTATGAACAAACATAATTTAAATAAAAATACTTACTTTCCTCTGATTTTACCACCCACCAATTAGACGGACGTCTGGAAATTCTTCGACTTCTCCTGACAGTTGAAGTCACTTCTTCACGTATAAGTTTGTCCTTGGACTCACTGGAAAGGTGCCTCTTTTTAGATTCTTCCTTATCTTTTTTAGTGCTACTTTTCTTGCTTCCTAAAGTAAAGAAAACCATAAAACCAATTCACAATCTACTAGGAGTTTTCAGGAAACTATAACATTAAAAAAAATAAAAAAAAAACCTCAATTATAAGAACCTCTTAACTTTATCCTGTGGCCTTCTTTTCATCTCTATTTTTAAAAGTCACATGTTCTCTTTCTGTCAATTATATGTGCTGAAGTAAGCACTAATTTTCTATTAAATGCAAACTTTTCACATTGCTTGATAACTCTTATATACTCCTCAGCCAAAAACAATATCTTCTGAAACTGAAAAATATACAATTCCTTCCTACAATGTCCCAAGTAAAAGCAATTACTGCTTTCTTGTTTTGAAATGATTTTTTTCAATCTAATTCTTAGGAGATTAAAAGTGTGATTAAATTATAAACCCTGAAATACAGGTATTATCTTGGATTATCCAGGTTGACCCAATCTAATGATATGTTTCCTTCAAAAGATGTGGTCAGAGAGATGAGATGATGGAAGAAGAGCCAAGATAAATTCAAAACATCAGAAGGCTGGCATTGCTGGTTTTGCAGACTGTGGAGGAGGACCATGAGTCAAGGAACATAGGTAGTTTAAACAGGCTGGAAAAGGCAAATAAACAGATTTTCTCCTAGAGCCACTAAAAAGAAAGAAAACCCCACCAATACCTTGATTTTACCCCAGTGAGACATCTGACCCACAAAACTGTAAGATAACCAGTTTGTTGTTTTAAGACACTAAGTGTATAGTAACTTGTCATATGACAGCAATAGAAAATTAGTACAACTAGTATGGAAATTAATAAGAACATTATATTCACTAACCAATCTAGATAAAGAATACATGTAAGAATCAGTGTGTAGAATATAGCAGGTACTCAGTAAATGTTTAATATTTACAATTATAGAAAGCATCCTTCAAGTATACTTCCTTTATATGTCTTTTCCTAAGAAATTATGAATAAATCAAAATTTTATACCCTTCCTTTTCATATATATGCATGTATATATATTATCTATTGTTCTACAGAACCCACCACAATGATCTTGTTAACAGCAGAAATAATGGGTTAGTAATTTTTGTGACTACAGTGCCTAACACAGTGTCTGGCATTCAACAACTGTCAGATAAATGAGTGAATGATGGAAGATAATGGATTTTTGTTTCTATAAAAAATAGCCCCATGCCACCCTAGAATTTCTTTTAACATTTTTATTTTCTAAAGAATTTATGCACAAAGGGAGGGGAACATCACACACTGGAGTCTGTTGTGGGGTGGGGGGCTATAGGAGGGATAGCAGGAGGTGGGGAGATTGGGGAGGGATAACATTAGGAGATATACCTAATATAGGTGACAGGGGGATGAAGGCAACAAACCACCATGGCATGTGTATACCTATATAACAATCCTACAAAATCTACACATGTACTCCAGAACTTAAAAGTAAAATTAAAAAAAAAAAAAAAATAGAATTTATCATTCTGTCTTATTCATGTTGATACTAACTTGTTTACTAGACTTTCCTTTTCACTTTGCCCTCTATATATACTGCCATCTCACAAGATAAACAAAAACCATGAGTTAGAATCAAATTATATATAAAATAAAAAGATTCTAGAAAATAACCTACAGACTTTTGAGGCTCTTTGTTGATTTAAGATTACTTTGCCTACTTGCCAAAGCTAAATTAGGATATTAAAAACATCAAATGGGTAGAATAATGATCACATTATATTTAATATAAACACTTACTCAAAGGTGACATCTGTTTTTTGGAAGCACGATCATTTCCCATCTCTTCACACTCTTCCATATTTCTGTCCGAATTTCTTTGAAATTTGTCTTGGGTAATATGTGATGTATACATGTTTTCATCTTTAGACTGTCCCATGTCAAGCTGTTCTTTAGCTAGTTTAGCCTTAAATTTTCTTCTCTGTTTTTGTTTTATAGTCCTTTTGCTTCCAGATGATTTTTTTGCATTCTCAGAATACATTTCATATTTTGTAGATCTACAATCATTTACTATTTTACCTGTCAAAGCATTACTTGTATCCAGTACTGTTTTATCAGAGGGCTGAGATGTCTCTACTGAGTGAGTTTTACGGGAATGTTTGTCATTTGTCAAAGTCTTAGGTGACATATTATGATGTTTTTCTCTTGACTTTCTACCTTGAAGGACTGTAGTACTCTCAGCCGGAGATGTTATGCGTTGTTTCAGAGGCCTTGGCTTTCTTGGTATTGTAATCCAAGATCTACTGGCAAAACTTTTATCTGACTCGTCAATTATAAATTCATCCTCTATCAACTCCTTATCATCTGGAGGGCATGAATGAGGTAGAGCAGTTGTCGCATGCCTAACAATGGGACTAAAAAAGGGTGATACTTTTAACAGTTCAAAAAAATGAAGCTTTTATCTTTGTTTAGCAAAGAAAATAATCTAGGAAACAAAATTTACATATCTTTTAAACAGTTTATATATCTCCTCAATTTTCCCTTCATCTTAAAAATCTTTCCCTCCTTTTACATTTCAATGTCTGTTCGCTTTCATTTATAACAATGACATCATAAAACTTTAGAGCTGGAAATTAGAGATGGACATCAACTAATTTGGTCCCACTCACTCACACATTATATATACTAAAACTGAAGCCCAGAGAGGTAAAATTATAACCCAGATACATTGAGTTGCAGTCCAAAATGAATGCCATTATAATATATAATGGTATAATTAATTATATATTTGTATATGTGCCTTTTGGGGTCTGAATTCTTCACTTTCAAAATAAATCAACAAGATTATTTCTGAGGAAACTCCAAGTCTGATATTCAAATGGAATACTACTAAATTATAAGAGATTGGAGAGGCTGGGTGCAGTGGCTCACACCTGTAATCCCAGCACTTTGGGAGTCTGAAGGGGGTGGATCACCTTAGGTCAGGAGTTCAAGATCAGCCTGGCCAACATGGTGAAACCCTATCTCTACTAAAAATATCAAAATTAGGGGCTGGGCGCGGTGGCTCACGCCTGTAATCCCAGCACTTTGGGAGGCCGAGGTGGGTGGATCACGAGGTCAAGAGATTGAGACCATCCTGGTCAACATAGTGAAACCCCATCTCTACTAAAAATACAAAAAATTAGCTGGGCATGGTGGCGCGTGCCTGTAGTCCCAGCTACTCGGGAGGCTGAGGCAGGAGAATTGCCTGAACCCAGGGGGCGGAGGTTGCGGTGAGCCGAGATCGCGCCATTGCACTCCAGCCTGGGTAACAAGAGCGAAACTCAGTCTCAAAAAAAAAAAAAAAAAAAAAAAAAAAAATATCAAAATTAGCCAGGCATAATGGCGGATGCCTGTAATCCAAGATACTCAGGAGGCTGAGGCAGGAGAATCGCTTGAACCCAGGAGGGAGAGGTTGCAATGAGCCGAGATCATGCCACTGTACTTCAGCCTGGGTGACTGGGTGAAATTCCGTCTCAGGAAAAAAAAAAGAGAGAGAGAGAGAGAGAGAGATTGAGGAAAATTTCTTCCAATGTTTCTTTTACATCTCAAGTTCTTTATACATAGCAACACCAAATACACAGACGGCTGAACGAATGTAAAAATTACTAACATTACTATAGAACTGTAAACTATAGACCCACAGAACTATAAAATAATAAATGTTTGTTGTTTTAAGCCACTAAGTGTGTACTAACTTGTTATATGACAGCATATGCGTAAAAATTCATTCCAAATTTGGCATTTCATATAAAAGGTAGCTTAAGCACAAAAGAAATCTAGTGCCATAGAAACAGGAAAAAATAAAAGGCAAGTCTTATTACAAAGCTTACAATGCTATAGAATCTGTTATAAATAATGAAGTCAAAGTCAAACAATGTTTCCCAACTCTAGACCTTTCTCCATAGTTATAGCCCAAACTTTATGTATTTTACTAAAAGGCAGAAAACCTGTATTATGACTATTATTGTTATTTCCCACTCCCAGTGTTGTAAAAGGATAAACAGTAAGACAGACAATTTCAATTACAATTTTATGTCTTACAATCTAACATCAACACTAATTCTTACATTTTCATAAAATCATGTACATGTTAAGTACATACAAAGAGATTCACGCATTTAATGAGGTGTTGAATAAATTAAGACTAGTGCATACAGCACCTCCTCCAATTAGTCAGGAAAGTTTTCTAGAGAAGGAAGGAACTATTCCAAGGATAATAATCTGGTAGACTGACTTATGTTTCATTTCCCTGCTTTTTATAATAGCCTTGAGTACATCACATATTGCAGTGAGATACAAAAAATAAGAAACAAGGTAAACATCCAAACTCCAAAGCTAGCATATGCACCCTTGTTTCTGCTTTTTCCGTTGGATGAGAAGGCTTACTTAGCTATGGTTAGCCGTAACAGAAAGCAAACCAGAATGCAAAAATTAGGTTATGTTTTTCTCTTTTAATTAGAATATACAAAAGGAATCAGAAATGAAAATGCCTTCTCTATTCCTATAATCTCAAACTCCTGACAAATCTTATAATTTAAAATAGCAAATACTCCAAGAAATATACTCTCTAATGGTAGAGTTTCACACATTTATATAATAAAACTATAAAAACGAACAAAGAACAAAGTCAATACAAACACTACAATGAATGGATGTTTAACAGAAATGATATCCTTATGAAACAATGATGATACTATGAAAGTTTAGAATAGGGAAAGATGGCTTCTAGTTAGCTAGAAAAACCATGAAAGGCTTTGCAGCATTTAAGCTGGATCTTGATGGATTTATAAGATTTGGTCACAAGGAGATACAAGAAAGACAATCAGAAGGAAGAGCCTAAGTGGAAGCAATGATGTTAAGAAAGCACTGGGAATAGTGAATAGTTATATGTGGATACAATAATTAAACATAAAATTAACTTTACTCACCAGAATATCAAAAAGAACATTAAAAAATAATTTCTCAGACATGATATAATTAGCTCATAATTATAACACATTTGTTTCAGATGGTGGTGACAATATCCATATGAAGGGTAAAATATATACATAAAAATAATCAACTACAGGAAACAGAGACTGAACAAAAGGGGAATTTCATTCATTCATTCAACATGTTGTTATAAAAACTTCCTTTTCTTTGAGACAGAGTCTCACTCTGTCACCCAGGTTGGAGTGAAGTGGCACAATCTCGGCTCACTGCAGCCTCCACCTCCCAGGTTCAAGTGATTCTTTTACCTCAGCCTCCCAAATAGCTAGGATTACAGGAATATGCCGCCATGCCTGGCTAATTTTTATATTTTTAGTAGAGATGAGGTTTCACCATTGGTCAGGCTGGTCTCAAACCCCTGACCTCAAGTGATCTGCCCGCCTCAGACTCCCAAAGTGCTAGGATTACAGGCATGAGCCAGTGTGCCCAGCAATAAAAAATTCCTAGTATGTTCACTAACACTCTGATACCTCTGGTAGTGACATGGGGGACCCTAAAATAATGATTTTTAAATACTGCATTGTCGGCCAGGCGACATCTCTCTTTATAGGTCAGACAAAATTTTCAATTAAAATTGTTGTTAATTAAAGGATTTATTTCTAAGTTAAATAACATTAGGAATCCTTATACATACTTCATAGACTAGAAAAGAAAAATGTTTCAAAGGATAGTTTCTTAATAACTCACCTGTATTCACTTTTTCGTTTTATCGTTTCTAAAAACAATGTTGAAAAACTTTTAGCTTGTGGTTGAATTTCATATTCTGAATCTTGCATTTTATTCTGAGATGATCCCAATGGTTGCCTTTCTTGTCTTTCTGATGTTTTATTCTCTTCATCTGATACTTTATTATCTATTTCTATTTTCCTTAAAATAACTTTATCTTCAAAGTTTAACCTAAAAGGTTAAAAGGAGGATAAGCTGAATGCTCCTGTAACATTTCTTGAGTTATGAGTCTTTCTGAACTCCCTTACGGACAATACAGACCACTTTAAAATTCTGCACTAGGCCTTTATTTAAAACATAAATGCTGATTTGTGCACTCCAAATACACAAGATAAACTGCTCAGGAAAATTAACTTTTGTATTTAGCAATAGAAAAACATAAAAAGAGAAAACAATAGTCAAAGTATACATCAATGAAATGTATAGCTAGATGATCGTTCTCAGGGCAATCTTAGAGCACAGTGACAGACCAAACTTTGAATAGTAAAGTCTTAGAATATACTTAACTCCTTGGCTCCAGGAATCACACAATACTCCAGATAGAAATTACACTCACTACAGAGATCTCCAACAGCAAAAGTCCTTGAACAATCCACTTTGCTTCCTAAAGGCCAAAGGTAAGGCCAAGAAAGAGAAACCAGCTGTCCACAAAGCACAGTATCCTCAATAATAGGTATGCTCTGCTACCCTAGAAGTTACCTGATATATACCTACACTTGCAATTATAAAAAATACTGAGGAAATACAAATTGTTTATCTTAGGAAGCAGTCAAATACTATCAGAGAGAAAACACATTTTTCTACAGACTATAGAAAAGTTAACCTCTAAACTTCTCTGAAGTAAACTTTAAGGCCTTCCTTAATTATTATAAACTGAATATATGCTAAATGTATATTTTCTCATGTTAATATGTTAACATGTTAACATTCCTCCTTTCTTACTGTAAAATTACATAACAAGATTGAATTACCATTTTTTAATATAAAAGGTAAAATTTTTAAAGTGCGATTAATATCATTTAAATAAAATGTACCTTTTTTTGGTTTTAAGTGAAATCTCTGTACTTGAAGGCAGCGTATTTACTGAATTTTCAAAAGTGTAAGTCTCTCTCTTTTGGGCACTAGATGAAATAACATTTTGCGATACAGATGTTTTTGCATCCAAAAGAACAGAAGGTGAGCCAACAGATAAGTAAAATTCGTCATCAGCTTCACTGTGATGATCATTTATGTTTCTACTTGACGTTTTTTTCGAATCAGACGTATTTTTGGAACTAATATCAGTTGCCAGAATTTTCTGATGAACTTCATGGGCCTGAGCTAGAAGAAAATTATATAAAGATACTGTCAATTAAAAGAATATTAAGAGAATCAAGCAGGCTTTTCAAAATTCAGAAATAATTTAATCAGAAATAGTTTTCAGAAAATTCAAAAGTCATTAAGATTAGAACCAAAGATATACGATTAAAATAAGTACTTAAGATTCTTCTATCTTTGGGCTAAAAACTGGTGACCTAGGACAGTTAGATGATCACGTATTTACACATATACACATGAATATAGATATAACACATATAAAGATGTGATGTAAGCATGTATGCATATATACATACACAGTATATATGTATATGAACATTTATCTATGAGAAAAAAATATATATATATATATTCTAAACCCTCATCCTTCTGAACGAGATAGCATTTCCCTGTTTCTCCCTCTAAATGCAACTAAATTCCCTGGAAGTTATCCATCAATCAACATTAGGATTCTGAAAGCCGAAAGAAAAAAGGCAGGCTATCTAGGAAACTCAAGGCAAGGAACAGACAAGGCAATGAGTCCCTTGGGTTTTCTCTTTGTCTCCCATATACCCCTGGATGGGTAGTGGAGAAACCTACAAGCTGGAACTATCAACAGGTGAAAGACAGGGTGGGGGCTGGGTGGAATCTGCATTCTCTGAACAAGGTGAACCCAATAAAGACCTAATGAGAAAATTCAAGCCTCATTCTGCATTGTGGACCGTGGAGCACTGCTTACTACATGCACTAGCAGAGCAACAAAGCCCTGAGCTGTGCTATGGACTGTAGCAGCAAAGGAGTTCATACCACGCCGGTGCCACTTCAACAATCATAGATGGCAAGCAGTATGACCCACAGGTAGCTGTAGAGGAGTGAAACCCCTGACCTTCACAGCCCAAGGCAACATTTTGATCCACGGATAGTATTGGCACCCCAGGTCATCCCAGTTCCTACTTTACCAACCAGGGCAGCAGCAGATGGTTTAATCTGAGGCAACAACAGTATAAGAGAGGCCAGCATCCCCCGTCCTCCACCCAATGATATAAGAAAACTCAGGCCCAGCAGCTTTTAACCAGAACTCCACATAGGTGAACAAGGACATCAAAAGGTACCTTCCACCCACCCCACACAGCACCAACAGGAACTGAGCTAGAATTCTAACAGCATCAGAAAATGAAGTAGAACAAAATACCACTGCTATTACTCTGAACACTTTAACTATCATTGAAAACAGGACTTATAAAACTAGGAAAGGGAGGGTGGGCTCAGTAGTTCACGCCTGTAATCCCAACACTTTGAAAAGCCAAAGTGGGTGGATCATTTGAGGCCAGGAGTTCGAGACGAGCCTGGCCAACATGGCGAAACTTCTTCTCTACTAAAAATACAAAAATCAGCCAGGCACAGTGGCACATGTCTATAATCCAGCTACTCTGGAGGCTGAGGCATGAGAATCACTTGAACCCGGGAGGCAGTGGTTGCAGTGAGCTGAGATCACTCCACTGCACTCCAGCCTAGGTGACAGAGCAAGACTCTGTCTCAAAAAATAAAAATAAAAAAAAGAAACTCGCAAATAAGTAGTAATTTTTTTAAAAGAAGTTTTTTGAATAGCAGCCATTATAGGTATGTAGTGGTTTTTAAATGTTGTTTTAAATTTTCCTAATAACAATGATGTAAAAGAAATCAAAACTATAATAACATACTACATCACACCCATTAGGATGGCTATTTACATAAACAAAAAATAACAACTGTTGATGTAGAAAAATTGGAATCTTTGTGCATGCACTGCTGGTATGAATGTAAGTGTACAGTGGATCCTTAAAAACTTAAAATTGAAAGCAGGAACTCAAACAGATACTTTCACACCAATGTTCATAGCAGTATTACTCACAATAGCCAAAAAGTGAATACAACTCAAGTGCCCATCAACAGATTAATAGATAATACGTGGTATACACATATAATGAAATATTACCAATCTTAGAATGAAATTCTGACACATGCCACAACACGGATGAACCCTGAAGACATGCTAAATGAAATAAGCCAGTCAAAGACAAACTTTCTGTCTGAAACTCATAGAGACAGAAAAAGTAGAATGGTGGTTGCCAGGGGCTGATGCAAGAAGAGATACTGTTTAATGGGTACAGTGTTTCAGTTTTGCACAATGTAAAAGCTCTATAGATTCATGGTAGTGACAGCTGCACAACAACGTGAATGTACTTGAAGCTACTGAACTGTATATTCAAAAATAAAGTGGAAAATTTTATGTTTATTACACAATATTCTAAAATACATAATTTCTTTAAAACAGCAAAGAAAGTGATGTGTGTATATAAACAACTATTCAAAGTCTTGTAAAGTTAAAAAATATTAACACGCATGACAACAGAAATAAATAACCGTAGTATTTAAGTTGCGAATTAGTTGTTTCAGTTACTATGACTGCATAATATAATTCCTTAACTTGGTTGCATAAAACAACCATTTGTTATGTTCATGGATTCAGTAGGTCAGGAATTCAGAAGAGCACAGAAAGGATGGCTTCTTCCATGAACTCTGAGCCCTGGAATCATCTGACAGCTTGTTTACACATATTTGACACCTTGTCTTGGCTGCAGGCTGGCAGTCTTTCTCTCCATGGCAGCTAGTTTGGGTTTCTTCATAACATATTGTCTGGGTTCCAAGTGTAAATGGAGAGAACGAACGAGAGGGCGACAGACAGAGAAAGAGAGAGAGAGAGAGAGAGAGAGAGACAGACAGACAATGGGGGTGGGGGGATCCACCATGCCAAGCAGAGCCATATAGCCTTTTATGACCTAATCATGGAAATCACATGTATTACATATGCTATATTAGATGTATGATATGTAGAAACAACCTAACTGAAGCGGATGGGGGTGGGGGGAAGGTGATGACCTAGGAAAGATCAGAAATGAATTGAAGGCTGGGTGCGATGGCTCAGGCCTGTAATTCCAGCACTTTGGGAGGACGAGGTGGGCAAATCACCTGAGGTCAGGAGTTCAAGACCAGCCTGGCCAACATGGTGAAATCCAATATCTACTAAAAATACAAAAATTATCTGGGCATGGTGGCTCGTGCCTGTAATCCTAGCTACTCAGGAGGCTGAGGGAGGAGAATCACTTGAACTCCAGAGGCAGAGGTTTCATTGAGCCAAGATCATGCCATTGCACTCCAGTCTGGATGATAACAGCAAAACTCCGCCTTAAAAAATAAAACAAGAAATGAATCAGCTGTGCATTGCAGTGGCTCACACCTATAATCCCAACACTTTGGAACACTAAGCCCAGCAGATAACTTGAGGAAAGGAGTTCAAGACCAGCCTGGCTAACATGGTGGAAACCCTGTCTCTACTAAAAATACAACAAAAATTAGATAAGCGTGGTGGCCAGCGTCTGTAATCCCAGCTACTCAGGAGCCTGAGGCAGGAGAATCGTTTGAACCCTGGAGTCAGAGGTTGCAGTGAGCCGAGATCTCTCCACTGCCAGGGTGACAGAGGGAGACAATATCTCAAAAAAAAACCAAAAAACAAAAAACACCAACAAAATGAATGGAGTCTGTTAAGACTGAAGGCAAAAGAAACTGTACATAAGCATAAGCACTATGCTCTAGTTGACAAAACTGTTTTCCACAGGATATGAATCAACAATTCTGCCACTCTTTTACATGTATACAGAAATGAAAAAGGTACAGATAGTGAATGGTGAACACCAAGTTTCTAATCCATGTAATGGGAGTTTACAGATAAGCAAGGGGAGGAGGCTAGAATAATCCATGTGGTAATGGATTAGAGTCAGAGACATCAATATGAACTTGTGTTTATTTCAACATAGATACAGTTAGTTACATTTAAAGATATTTATAAATACGTTTATACACAAGTTAGTGTACACACACACAATTACCTGGTTCTGTCAGTTGAAAGGGTCTAGAAGCAACAACTCCACAGGAGTGACAGCACACCTAGCATTCAGATCTTGGTTTCTAATACCATTACCCAGTAAAAGAAATCGTGATTCCATGAAGAAACGGTTGATTCTGGGATAGGGAAGGAGAGCATCTTGTGGCTCCAAAAGGTAAGAAAGTGCTCAGAAACAACAACAAAACTGAACTATGTCACTAGAACCAAAGTAAGAGCTTCTATTAGCCAAATCTGGAACAATTTGAACAAAATAAATAGTAATGAATTATAAAGTAGAAATAAAATTTCCCCATCAAGAGTAAAATAAACCCAATGAAGCAGAGGATTGGAAACAATAAAGAGCAGAAATCAATAAAACTGATAATAGAAAAATACAGAAAATTATTGACACAAGGTATTCTTTTGGGAAAAAAACTACAAAATGATAAACATCTATCTAACAAAATTAACAACGATAAGAAGACACCAACCACCAATATGTGGAATAGAACAAAGGATAATATCACAATAGATTTTGTAGCCATCAAAAATAAGGTAATGCTTCGCTTTGAAAACTGACACGAAATGAGGATGCCCTCTCTCACCACTCCTATTCAACAAAGTATTGGAAGTTTCGGACAGGGCAATGAGGCAAGAGAAAGAAATAAAGGGTATTCAAACAGGAAGAAAGGAAGTCAAACTGTCTCTGTTTGCAAATGATGTGATTACATATTTAGAAAACCCCACCATTTCACCCCCAAACTTGTTAAGCTGATAAGCAACTTCAGCAAAGTCTCAGGAATACAAAATCAATGTGCAAAAATCACAAGCATTTCTATACACCAATAATAGACAAGCAGAGAGCCAAATCATGAGTAAACTCCTGTCAACAACTGCTACAAAGAAAATAAACTACCTAGAAATACAACATATAAGGGACATGAAGAACCACTTCAAGGAGAACTGCAAACCAATGCTCAAAGAAATAAGAGAGAACACAAACAAATAGAAAAAAACTTCCATGCTCATGGATAGGAAGAATCAACATCATGAAAATGGCAATAATGTACAAAGTAATTTATACATTCAATGCTATTCCCATCATGCTACCATTGACTTTCTTCACAGAACTGGAAAAAACTACTTTAAATTTCACATGGAAACAAAAAAGAGCCCATATAGCTGAGAAAATCCCAAGGAAAAAGAATAAAGCTGGAGGCATCACACTACTTGATGTCAAACTATACTACAAGGCTACGGTAATCAAAACAGCATGGTACCGGTATCAAAACAAACATATAAACCAATGGAACAGAACAGAGGCCTCAGAAATAACATCACACATCTACAACCATCTAATCTGTGACAAACCTGACAAAAAGCAGCAATGGGGAAAAGATTCCCTATTTAATAAATGGTGCTGGGAAAACTGGCTAGCCATAGGCGGAAAACTAAAACTGGACCCCTTCATTACATCTTATACAAAAATTAACTCAAGATGGATTAAAGACTTAAACATAAAACCTAAAACCATAAAAACTCTAGAAGAAAACCCAGGCAATACCACTCAGGACATAGGCATGGGCAAAAATTTCATGACTAAAACAACAAAAGCAATTGCAACAAAAGCCAAAATAGACAAATGGGATCTAATTAAACTAAAGAGCCTCTGCTCAGCAAAAGAAACTATCGTCAGAATAAACAGGCAACCTACAGAATGGGTGAAAAATTTTGCAATCTATCCATCTGACAAAGGGCTAATATCCAGAATGTACAAGGAACTTAAACAAATTTACAAGAAAAACAAAAACAACCCCATCAAAAAGTGGGCGAAGGATATGAACAGACACATTTCAAAAGAAGACATTTATTTGGCCAACAAACATATCAAAAAAAACTCATCATCACTTGTCATTAGAGAAATGCAAGTCAAAACCACAATGAGATACCATCTCATGCCAGTTAGAATGGCAATCATTAAAAAGTCAGGAAACAACAGACGCTGGAGAGGATGTGGAGAAACAGGAACGCTTTTATACTGTTGGTGGGAGTGGTTCGACTACTGTAGAAGACAGTGTGTTGACTCCTTGAGGACACAGAACCAGGCATACCATTTGACCCGGCAATTCCATTACTGGGCATATACCCAAAGGATTATAAATCATTCTATTATAAAGGCACATGCACATGTATGTTTACTGCAGCACTATTTACAATAGCAAAGACTTGGAACCAACCCAAATGCCCATCAACGATAGACTGGATAAAGAAAATATGACACATATACACCATGGAATACTATGCAGTCATAAAAAAGAATGAGTTTGTGTCCTTTGCAGGGACATGAATGAAGCTGGAAACTATCATCCTCAGCAAACTGACACAGGAACAGAAAACCAAACACCATGTGTTCTCACTCATAAGTGGAAGTAGAAAAATGAGAACATATGGACACAGGAAGGGGAACATCACATACCAGGACCTGTTAGGGGAAGGGAAAAAAGTAAGAGACAGCATTAGGGCAAATACCTAGTGCATCTGGGGCATAAAGCCTAGATGACAGGTTGACAAGTGCAGCAAACCACTATGGCACAGGTATACCTATATAAACCTACATGTTCAGCATATGTATCCCAGAACTTAAAGTTAAAAAAATAAATACATAAATAAGTAGGGTAATGCTATGAACAACTTTATGCCTATCAACTTGACAGATGATTATAAAAAATGAACCAAAACCTCAGAAAACACAAACTACCAAAATCTGCCAACAACGAAAATAATAACCGAAATAGTCCTGTAACTATTAAAGAATTAATTTTGTTACTTAAAACTTCATGGAAAAAAAAAATCTCCGGAACCAGATGATTTCATTGGAGAATGTTAAACCAAATAGTTAAAGAATTAACACCATTTTAACAGAGTCCCTTCCAAAAATTAGAAAAGGGAATAATTTCCAACTTATTTAATAAGGCAAATATTATTTGATACCAAAACCATACAAACACAGCATTTAAAAAAAAAGTAGAAACCAACCTCTCCTTAAATACAAAAATCCTAAACAAAATTTTAAAAAATCACATCCAACAATGTAGAAAAAATAGTAATAATGAAGAATCACTGACATTTTTAGATAACTACACTCAACAACAGAATACATTTTTTTTTCAGGTACCCATGAATCATTCATAAAGACAGGCAATATCTTGGGGTCATAAAACAAATTTTCATAAATGTAAAAAAACTGAAATTACACCGTGTATACTGTGTCACAAAGGAATCAAAATCAGAAATTAAGGAAAAAATAATATGAAAGTGGCAAACATTAGAAAATTAACACACTTAAAAAAAAAACCAAATAGGTTAAAGTCTGAAAGGATATTTAAAAATACACCAAAATAAGTGAAATGAACAGAAAACACAACACATCAAAACCTGTAGAATGCAGCTACAACAGTGCTAAGGGGGAAATTTGTGCCAAATGAATACATTTGAAAAGGAGAAAGGCCTCAAATCAACAGTATACCATGACCACATGGGAACTTTATGCAAGGCTGGTTAAATATTCAAAAATCAATCTGTATAAGCCATCATATCAATACATTAAAGAAGAAAAATCATATGGATTTATGCAAAAAATACATCTGACAAAATTCACATTACTCATGATTTTAAAAAATCTCAGCATACTGGCAAATAGAAAATCTCCAAACCCTAAAAAACACCTATTAAAAACTTACAGCTTACAGTTAACATCATATACTTAATGTGAAAGGCTGAATGCTTTCTAAGAGCAGGAACAAGGCTAGAATTTTCATCCCATCTTTTTTTTTTTTTTTGAGACAGGGTCTGACTCTGTACCCAGGCTGGAGTGCAGTGGCATTATCACAGCTCACTGCATCCTCAACCTTTTGGGCTCCAGTGATTCTCCAGCCTCAGCCTCCCAAGAAGGCAGGACTACAAGCATGTGTCACTGCACAGGCTAAATTTTTGTGGGTTTTTTTGTAGAGACAAGTTCTCACTACATTGCCTAGGCTGATCTCAAACATCTGACCTCAAGTGATACTCCTACCTCAGATTCCCAAAGTGCTGGAACTATAGGTCTAAGCTATGGTGCTTGGACCCATCACTGTTATTTAACACAGTACTCAAGTGCTAGCTAATGATGGTAAAAAAAAGAAATAAAAGACATAAACTACATTTACCCCAAACTACCCACAATTATTAAGTGTCACAGTACTAATATAATTTCGTTTAAAATCATAGAATAGACATGGATAACTACTATCATCATTATTAGACAACACTGACTCAGATTCTATCGAAGACAAGCAGACTGAAATAATAAGATTAAACATAACAGATAAAACCTCTTTAGCTGATGACATGATTACATGGCTTAAAGAAAACTGAAAGATTCACATTTTTAAAGGTCTAGAATTTTTTTTTTTAAACCTCGGTGTTGGGATAAAATTTTCTTGATACAAAAACTATCCTCATAATTTAAAAAAATGTTATTCAGAATAGTACAAAAATTATAGTATAGTTAGGATTAACCTTGACTAGAAAGTCAAAGACCCAATACTATGAGGGAGGACAGAATGGGAAGCCAGGAGATAGACTTTGCTAAAACATTTTTTAATGGCAAAAGAAAGTTTAACATACTAACAGTTTTTGAGTGTACAATTTTGTGGAATTAAGTACATTCACAACAATGTGCAACCATCGCCGTTTCCAGAACTTTTTTTATCATCTCAAATTCTGTACACATCAAATATTAACTCACCATTACCCCCTACTGCAATCCCCTGCAACCTCTATTCTATTTCCTGTCTCTAAATTTTACCTATTTTAAATACCTCATGTAAGTGCAACTACAAAATTTTTGCCCTTTTTTTTGTCTGGTTTATTTCAGTTAGCAAGTTTTAATGTGCTCAAGATTCTTCTATGCTATGGTATATAGCAGAACTTTGTTTTTCATGACT
The DNA here is from genome assembly GCF_009761245.1 of Sapajus apella. Classification (NCBI taxonomy): domain Eukaryota; kingdom Metazoa; phylum Chordata; class Mammalia; order Primates; family Cebidae; genus Sapajus; species Sapajus apella. The sequence continues at coordinate 2,990,781 of NW_022437048.1, forward strand.
AATAATTCTATTCTACGTATATACCACATGCTGTTTACCTATTCATCTGTTGACGGACACTTGGGTTGTCTACACCTTTTGGGTATTGTGAATAATACTGCTATGAATATTAGTATACATATGTCTGCTTCTGTCCTGGCTTTCAATTCTTTTAGGTGTATACCTAGGAGGTAAGTGTTGGGTCATATGGTAATTCTGTTTAACTTTCTGAGAAACTGTCAAATTGTTTTCCACAGTGGCTGCACCATTTTACATTCCCACCAGTGATGCACGATGGTTTTAATTTATCCACATCTTTAACAACTCTTATTTTCCTTTTTTTGTTTTAAATAATAGCTGACCTAGTGAGCATAAAGTGGTATCTCCCTAGGGTCTTAACTTGCACTTCTCTAACGACTAAAGATTTCAAGCATCATTTCGTAAATTCATTGGCCAATTGTATACCTTCTTTGGAGAAATGTCTATTGATGTTCTTTGCTCATCTTGTATTTGGGTTGTCTGGTTCTTCTGTGGTTGAGCTGTAGAAGTTCTCTGTATATTCTGGATATAAATCTCTATTATTCTTATCAGGTAAATTATTTGCAAATACTTTCTCCTGGTCTCGTTCCCCTTTCACACTCTTGATAGTGCCCTTCAGGATACTCTTTTTTTTTTTTTGAGACAGTCTCATTCTGTCACCCAGGCTGGAGTGCAGTGGTGCTATCTTCAACTCACTGCAACCTCCATCTCCTGGGTTCAAGCGATACTCCTGACTCAGCCACCCGAGTAGCTGGGATAACAGGCACTTGCCACCACACCCAGCAAATTTTTGTATTTTTAGTAGTGACGGAGTTTTACCATGTTGGCCAGGCTGGTCTCAAACTCCTAACCTCAAGTGATCCACCCACCTCAGCCTCCCAAAGTGTTGGGATTATCAGCATGAGCAAACATACTCAGCCCCAGATTAATATTCTTCTAAGAAACATAAACACAATTTATTTTGTAAAAAATCTAAATAACATAAAAATGTGAATTCTCACAAAAATATAAATTAAATGCAACTGTAGTTAGAATTCCAAAATTTTATCGGGAATTGGATAAAACTAAAACCTTATGGAAAGAAAAAAGGCTGGAGAATGTCAGTGGAATAGTAAAGGTATTTATCTCCATATCAGCAAATACCATAAAGCTACTATAAATAACAAGAGTATTGTGTTGACAGAGGAAAAAAACAAATGTATCAAAATTCAAAAGTATGTTGAATGTGTTGGGAGGCCAAGGTGGGCAGATCACCTGAGGTCAAGAGTTTAAGATCAGCTGGCCAACACGGTGAAACCCCACCTCTACTAAAAATACAGAAAATTAGCCAGGTGAGGTGGCATATGCCTGTAATTCCAGCTACTCAGGAGACCGAGGCAGGAGAATTGCTTGAATCTGGGATGCAGAGGTTGCAGTGAGCCAAGATCATGCCATTGCACTCCAGCTTGGGTAACAAGAGCAAAACTCCGTGTCAAAAAATATAATGTATGTTGAATGTTATGTGAGACTTAATATATGATAAAAGTGGTACATGCAGAAGCAAACAGATTTTTTTAAATCAATAAACATATCTGACACAACTGACCACCTGGGAGAAAATAAACTTAGAAGGTTATGTCACATTATATACCAAAACACATTCCAGATGGTTAATGATTTAGAATTGTTTTTTAAAAAAAAAGGTATTCAGATGAAAAATCTAAGTTATTACAGATATCATTGGGATAAGACAAACTTTGAACTAAAACAGGACACTTAAAGCTATAAAACAAAAGTTACACCATTTAACAATTAAAATCCAACAGTCAATAAACATACGGCGCTCAATCTCTGGCAATCATGGAAATGGACACTAAAGTAAAAACTAGATTGCTTATTATCAATGAACTGGCAAAAACGTAGAATAGTTAAATAGTCTATCAGGTAAAACATACTCATACGTTATTGGTGTGAAAGGAAATTGTAATTGCCTTTTCTGAATGCACAGGCACAGACACATATAAACACATATGCCTTTTTTTTTCATTTATGAGCACCGATTAAGTTATAGAATGATTCAAAGGCTACCTAAGCAGAATGATAGGACTAATGACTAACTTCTTCTTTTAAACCTTTATTAACGCAATGGAGTAACACTCTTTTAATACAAAAAATGAAAATAAAGAAAAATTTAAAAGTAATAGCACGTATCACAGACTAAAGGAAATGGAGAAGATAGAAAAAGAGCACCGACCATGGAGTTGTAAGGAAATCAAAAAATATTCATCCATTTCACAATTCACAATTCTATCTAACCTGAACCTGACCTTCACTCTCAAAAAAACACATGTACCATTAGCATTTCTCACTTTTTAAATATATCCAAGCAAATAATGCCCATGGAGATGCCACCAACCTGATCTGTTGGTGACTTCACTTGGTTCTACAATAAACTGCAGAGATGCTTCTTTCTTCCTTGAAGAAACTGGAACTGACTTTGGATGTGATTTCTGGCACAGAGCACAGAAGAAATACAACATTAGAACTATTTTATTAACTTACCATTTCTGATGAAATATATTTGTTTTTAAAATGGGGAGAAAACCAGCATTCTAAAACAACAAGCCGGCTGTTAAGAGTTTTATACTACTTTTTATTTTATTTCTAAAGTAATAGTTACTTTAGAAAGCAATTTGGCATTATTCCGTAAGGCTGAAATTTCATACAACCTATCACAGAAACAATATTGCTCTAAACAGCCAAAAACTATGTGGACAGAAGACTGAATAAACTTACTGAATAAATAAATTGTGGTAAAGATATATCATATTACATATAAAATAGTGAAACAAACTACAATAAAATATATGATCATTTTAATCAGAAAAAAAAGTAAGCTGCAGAAGTACATAACAATCCTATCTATGTAAAGTTCAAAATAGACATGTAAAACACTATAATATTTACAGATTCACTCTTTGCAGGAAAGAGTTAACATATTAGGCCTGATAATTTAAACGGCCAGGTAACAGGGCTATCCCTTGGTTGGCATTCACAGATTTGACTTTTAGAATATTCCCCCCATTACCAACAGACAAGGTTGCACCTGCTGTGCCAGCCTGTCTATACTGCTTGTATAAACAATGTGATTTATGGTTAGCATCTGCTTTCTCTCCTTCTGGGAGTATGTAAAATTTTGGTAGGCAGAGGGTGCATATGGGACCAACCCCCAGTGAAAACAATCTGAGTTTTAAAAAAGCTTCTCTGAGGAAAAAGTGTGTAATATGTTACGCATTTAACTGCTGGAGGAAATGAGTACACCCTATATGGCCCCTTGGGGAGCACAGGAAGCCTATACATGGATTCCTCCAGACTCTACCTAATGTAAATTTTTCCCTTACTGACCTAGCTGTGTATACTGACTGAATGACTATAAGTATCAGTCATGAGTTCAACTGCATGCCAAGTCTCTCGAGTCCTTCTAGTGAAGCACCAAATGTGGATGGCAGTGGGACCTGTCACAGAGGTCCCCTTCTGCTCTCTGTAGCAGCAGAAATGTGAACACAGTATCAGCACAGATCTACCAGTAGAAAAATAAATAAAAAACAGACTGATATGGTATGGCAGTGTTCCCACCCGAATCTCAACTTGAATTGTATCTCCCAGAATTTCCTTGTGTTGTGGGTGGGGCCCAGGGGGTGATAGCTGAATCATGGAGAAACTTATAAAGATTAGTAGAAGTGTAAGACACCTCTAAAAAATGGTGCAAGCCAGATGCAGTGGCTCACACATGTAATCCCAGCACTTTTGGAGGCCAAGGCAAAAGGATCACTTGACGTCAAGAATTCAAGACCAAGCTGGGAAATTTAGCAAGACCACATCTCTATGCAAAACAAAAAATTAGGCAAGAGTGGTGGTGCATGCTTGTGGTCCTACCTACTCAGGAGGCTGAGGTAGAAGGATCACTTGAGCCCAGACGTTTGAGGTTGCAGTGGGCTATGAGCACGCCACTGCACTCCAGCAATAGAGCAAGACCTTGTCTCAAAAAAAAGAAGGGGCATGCAAACAGAGGGTGTTAAAAGTGTGTATAGTTGAATGTGTCTTGTGTCACAGAAAAGAAAAAAGTGTATATAGAGGTAGGAAAACCAGGTGAGTGCAGTGGCTCACGTCTGTAATCCCAGCACTTTGGGATGCTGAGGGGAGGCAGATCACCTGAGGTCAGGAGTTTGAGGTCAGTCTAACCAATACAGTGAAACTCCACCTCTACTAAAAATACAAAAGTTAGCCAGGAGTGGTGGCAGGTACCTGTAGTCCCAGGTACTCAGGAGGCTGAGACAGGAGAATTGCTTGAAACTGGGAGGTGGAGGTTGCAGTGAGCCGAGATTGTGCCACTGCACTCCAGCCTAGGCAGCAAAGCGAGACCCCATCTCAAAAAAAAAAAAAAAAAGAAGGTAGTAAAACCAAAGAGCCCCTCCTAAACCCATCAGAAGATTAGATATTTACTCTCTTGAGTTTCTGAAACATAAAGACTGTGAAATTAGTGGCAGAAGACACAGGTGAAGTTAAGGGCAATACATGAAAACCAGAGATATTAAGTAGGAGCATTCAAACTGCACTTTCCCCTTTGCAACATGTGACTAAAATTGAAAACAATCTCCGTTAGAATCGAATCGCCAAGCGAGAGAGGTATCTTTGCCAGAAATACTTACCAGGCAGAGAGAAAAGAAATCTACAGATGTTAACAGCTGGGTATCAACAATGAAATGGAGTAAATGACACCAGTGAAATCTACCAGTCTACAAATTTTACTAGGCATATGGAGCTCCCCATGTGTTTTAGTTTCCCACTTTCAAACGAGAGGAGACAGCTAAGGATCATTAGACACAAGAAAAAAGGCCAGGTAATGAGCAAAGTAAGTAAAAAAGGTACTTGTAGAAAACAGAAATTGTAAGAAGAAATATTTATGAAAGGGGTTAGATGAACCTAACATCAAAAAATATAATAAAAATTTAGATCACTAAAGACAGATGACAATATCCTAAAAGCCTGCAAAGAGGAAAAAACAGTCACAAAGGATCAAGGACTCAAAACAGTATTCTCAAGAGGAGGAGCTACAATAAAGGAAAGCAACATTTTTAAAAGTCTAAGGAAAAATATGCCTGACTAAAACAGAGGCTTCATATGAAAAAATATGTTACTTTAACTAAAGGAAAATAATTTCAAATAGAATTCTATACTCACCCAAATTACTCATCCTGAGGGTAAAACCATGATATTTTTAAACATTTAAGGTCTTAAATTCTCAGAAAGCTATTAAATGATGAGTTCCACCAAAAAAGGAGAGGCCAAGAAAAAAGGAAGATTTAAGATCCAAGAAACATGAGATGCAATTCAGGAGAAAAGCAAAGGGACTCCCTGTGATACAGGAAGAGTACATGACAAAAACTATTTGATAGCTCTAAGGATAGATAGAAGAAAAAAAAAGAGCAGAGACAGTTTCAGAAAAAGCTGAAAATGATAAATTACTTAACGGGTCTACTATACTAAGACATTTATACTTAAAACTTTTGTCACAGAAAACTGGCGATGAATTAGTCATAGGTGCACAGAAAGTCAAAAATGGAAAAACCAAGATTAAATCAGGAGAAAACTAAGAGCTGTACATAAAGAAAATTTAACCATTAGTACTTTACATGGCTGTGACTACTGAAACAGTTGTAAAAATACTGTGAACACTAAATACTAATCCTACTGAAAATTAATATGATGTACTAAAAAATGGAAGTTTATGTGTTGTGGTGCAAACTAGCAACTATATGACAAATAGTCTAAACTTCCATAGTAGAAAACCAGTAAGTAATAGCAAAGACTGAAAAAAAATCAGGAAACTGTCATATAAACATTATTTTGAAATATGGAGTCGAAATATCCAGAAGAAATAACTAAGACTAAGAAGTTGGACTTGGAGGAGAAAGAGTGGGCTTTACTGTTTTTTTTTTTTTTTTTTGTGGAAGTTATGGAACTATTTTAACTTCTATGTACATAATGCCTTTGAGCTTAAAAATAATTCTTCCAAAACATTAAGAAGAAAATTATTTTAAAAGATAGGGAAGAGGGCCAAGCGCAGTGGTTCACGCCTGTAATACCAGCACTTTAGTAGGTGGAGGCAGGCAGATCACAAGGTCAGGAGATCGAGACCATCCTGTCTAACATGGTCAAACCCCGTCTCTACTAAAAATACAAAAATCATCCAGGCATGGTGGCACGCACCTGTAGTCTCAGCTACTTGGGAGGCTGAGGCAGGAGAATCGCTTGAACCTACAAGGCAGTGGCTGCAGTGAGCTGAGATCGAGCCACTGCACCCTGGCCTGGGACACAGAGCAAGACTCCATCTCAAAAAAAAAAAAACAAAAAACAAACAAACAAAAAAAACAGGAAAAAGAAAATAGTGAACCAGCATAGACTGCTGGTTCTTTGAAAATGCTAATGACAAAAAAATACCTCTAACAACACAGATAATTTAAAAAGGTAAAAATGAGTAATAAAAAAAGAGTAACAACAATGAGAAAGACCATATAGTTAACTATACACAAATTAAGAATAGATGTTTCAAGGAAATTATAAAATGTCAAAACTGGCAAAAGAAATACAAAAAATGTAACAGATCATCATTAAATAAAGTGGTAATCACAGACATTCCCAACAAAGCAGCCTCAACCATGTTTTACAAATGATCTAAATTTGAAGAAACAGATCATTTTTGCTTAATCAAGTTATCCCAGAAAACAGAAGAGAAAACTAATTTTTTTTAATGAAGCTTGGCTGTGTTGCAGTTAAAACCTAAGGACTCATATCTTATTTTACTTAAAGACAAACAAATACGAAGTAGTAACTAGACCTTGAAACCTCAAGTTCTCAAACAGAAAACCCAGTAAGACAGGTAAGTCTTAAGTCTGATTAACTCACTTTATTTTCAAATCAAGTAAACAAATTCCACTTCTTATGTGGAAGGCCTGGGCCAAGCTTGCTGCATGGAAAGGCCCTACCTGAAAAAAACCCTAACACCTACAAAGTCTCTGTTGTTTGGAAGCATCCATCTCAAGGATTAGAAAAAAAATAATAATATAAAAATAAAGAATATGTGAAAAATAAAATTAAGAAAAAAAAGTGAAACTAAAAACAAGCAAGTGAGAGGACCAACAAAGCCAAACTTGTTTTCTGAAAGACCAAAACTTTGATAAACCCTGACAAAATGAATCAATGAAAAAGACAAGGCATAGCAGGCACAGTGACATGTGCCTCATGAGCAGTAGTCCCAGCTACTACTTAGCCTAGGGAGGATCACTTAAGCCCAGGAGTTCTAATCCAGCTTGGGCAACATAGCAAGATCCCTAGCTCTAATTAAAAAAAAAAAAAAAAAAAAGATAAGGCATAAATAACCAATGTCAGGAATGAAAAAGAGTATGTAACTATAGGTCCTACAAACATTAAAATACTGTAAAAAGACATTACAAAACAACAGTATCATTATCCAAATAAACTAGAAATTTTAAATAAAATGAACAAATCCCTAAAAAGAGAAAATTAGGTAAAACTTTCCAAAAAAATGAAAATAAAAAATCTAAATTGTCTACTGAAACTATTAAGTAAAATCTAAATCTTTCATGTTCTATATCGTCATCTAGGTAGCAGCTGTAAAAATTCAATGAAATATACATGCTATTTGTGAACTTTAATATACTATGTTTCATAAGAAAACAAAAGTGAGGCCAGGCCCAGTGCTCATGACTGTAATCCCAATGCTTTGGGAGGCTGAGGCAGGAAGACTGATTGAGCCCAGAAGTTTGAAACAAGCCTAGGCAACATACTGAAACCCTGCCTCTGTAAAGAAAAATTTTAAAATGGCCAGATGCAGTGGCTCACACATGTAAAACCAGCACTTTGGGAGGTCAAGGTAGGCAGAACACTGGAGGTCAGGAGTTCAAGACCAGCCTGGCCAGCATGGTGAAACCCCGTCTCTACTAAAAATACAAATATTAGCCTGCTGTGGAGGTGGGCGCCTATAACCTCAGGTACTCAGGAGGCTGAGGCAGGAGAATCATTTGAACCTGGGAGGCGGAGGTTGCAGTGAGCTGAGATAGCACCACTGCACTCCAGCCTGGGTGACAGAGCAAGACTCTGTGAAAAGTAAATAAACAGTTCAGCATGGTGACATGCATCTATAGTTCTAGCTATTCAGTAGGCTGAGAGGGAAGGGTTGTTTAAGCCCAGGAAAAGTTCAAGGCTGCAGAGAGCTGTGATCATATTATAGCACTCCATCCTGAGCTAAAGAATGAAATCCTGTCTCAGAAAAGGAAAAATAAATAAATTCGCATTTTAAAACTTTCACAAAGATAAAACTATGAATAACATCAAATATTTAAGAAAGAAACAATACTGACTCATAAACAATTCAGGAGAAAAGAGAAAGATAAAATACTGAACAACTCATTTTACAAAGCAATATAAACACAGAGGAGAACCCTCATTTTGAACATTTATTTCTTATATTCATTTAAAGTTATGAATTCCCTTTAACACTATTTTAGCTAAATCTCACAAGTTCTGATAATTCATATTATTGTTTTCATTCGGTTCAGAATATTTTGCATTCCCAACATGCTTTCTTCTTTGGCACAAAGTAATTGCGTCATTGCAGTGGACCTTGCAGAGCACAATGTCTCAAAAGGGACCATATTTACCCTCCTTTAAATTTTAAAAAGAGAAAAAACATACAAGATTCTCAAGAAATATGAAATTGAAAAACAAAGAAAATGATTCTTAAGATGGGAAACAAATGAAGTGAACCCTCTGATCCACCCATTTCCAGGACGTGACACACAGGGGAAATCTTCAGTTGAGGAGCCAAAGCTGAGGATTCAGGAAGACCAAGGTGGTTAGAATTTACAAGGTAAAATACTGGACGGGAGGCAGTTACACAGAGAAAACTTCAGAATGTACAGATCTCTCTTAAGCATTCAATCAAATACTTGAACAGAGAATGTGTTGTAAGAAAACCAGAGAAAGAACCACCCGAAGCCTTGAGGGGGAATATCCTCCCAGTCACACAGGACCTAAAATAATGCCTGTACCTACCAGCCAGAGTGGAAAACCTACATAAGGAACAGAACACAGTAGAGTAAAGAAGAATTTTGCCTCAGAAGGGAAGAAAATTAGCTACAGGCTATATTTTGCTAGTCTTTAATGTTTCCACAGCTCCTCAGATCTCTAAAAATAAAATCAGTTTGCATTTTTTAAAATAGTTGCTTTAGCAGGAGTGTTAGCCTTCTGTGACTTATTTCGTCCTATCTAGAAGAACCTCTAGCATAACCTTGATACCAAAGCCCTGTAAGAACATTTTAAGAAAAAAAGACAGTATTGTTCATAAACATAGAAGCAAACATCTTCAATATTAGGCAAACCTAATCAAAAAAGTTAACACTTTATGACCAAGTTAAGTTTATCCCAGAAAACCTAAAGTTTCTTTAACTTTCAAAAACCAATGTAATTTATCATGTTTCAGTCAATTCTGAAAGAAATGGTTTTGTCTTCATTCCTTGGAGCTAAAAGGCTGCATATGTTTAATATGTTGACAGCCTTTTACAGTTTTCTAGTAAATGTTATTTCTAGCACTATATGATTTCTCAAATTAGTACTGTGCTTTTGAACAATTTGCCTTAGATTAGCTTCAAATACTTTATTTGAAAGTCTGCTATTTAGTATAGTTAAGTCGACCAATACTTTATTTCTGATCAAACTAACAGCAAACGATTAAAATATATAATCAACAGAAGACTGATTTCCCTTTACAGCAAGGTAGTACCTTCATTTTTTAGAATATAACCAAACCTGTCAACCTGAACAGCAACTTCAATCCCTGCCCATTTTCCTAAAAACCTAATTTGAGTATTATTTTAGGAGAAGGGAAAAATGTATGTTATAATTTGATAACTCTAATTCCCATAACCTCAATTCCAACACAGAAAATATCAAATAAAACTTTTCACAAAATATCTCCAAATTCTAAAGAAAGTCAACGGGAATACGGAATTCCCTTTCAAGAATAAGACTTGCAAACAACTAAAATATACATAAGAATATTGTGCATACCTTCATTCATTAAAATGTTAAATCTATACCAGCTCTCCTTTATCACTTACCTCTTTGCTTGGTGACTGAATACAAGTGTCTTTTATTTTGGGTGTTGAATAAAGCGCTGATTTCATAGAATTTGTACTAAAATCATTGGCAAGACCTAAAACAAAAGTACAAAATTTTCAAAAACAAGATATAACGTAATATCTATTAGTTACAATTAAAAATAGTTATATGGCATGTGAAGAACCATCTGTTGACTCACTGACCACAATTAGCTTAAGTCAAGTAGAGACATTACTTCAATATTCAAATGTTCCTGAGAAGCATCAAGAAGAAAAAAAAACAACACCTAAAGTATCAATATATGCCAGCTCTTCGTTCAGAACTTGTATAGAAAACATTCTTTTCTATCATCTGCCCCTATTTCTTTGGCTAGCTTACTCTTATTCCAATACCTGCTGATGCTAATCAGTACTTGGAAAAGTATTTGCTATAATTCATGACTTCCTTAAACAGGCATATATATCACCAAAGATCATCCAAAATTCTCTAACGATCTCAAGAATTCTACACATCTATTTTCATTATATGAAGTATTTTTTCTGGCTGGGTGCAGTGGCTTACACCTATAATCCCAAAACTTTGGGAGGCTGAAGTGGGCAGGTCACTTGAGGCTAGGAGTTTAATATCAGCCTGGCCAACATGGTGAAACCTGGTCGCTACTAAAATAAAAATAAAAATTAGCCAGGTGTGGTGGCACACACCTATAATCCCAGCTACTCGGAAGGCTGAGGCAATAGAATCTGCTTGAACCTGGGAGGCAGAGGCTTCGGGGAGTTGAGATAGTACCATCGCATACCAGCCTGTGTGACAGAACAAGACTATGTCTCAAAAACATAAATAAGTATTTTTTTCTTGTATATGGTAATTACATATGGACTTCCAGATTACAGTAATCTAATATGAACTAAAGGTGATGACAAATTATTGTCAAATTATTGTTATTTTTGTCAGTATTATCCTAAGTATGCCAGAAGGTACACAAAGCATTGCACATGAACTCAAAATTCTAGGGAAAATACTTTACGTATATTTAAACCCTAGAACATATTTGCTGCATTTGACGTTAATTACCATGACAAACTCATATTTTCATCCACCTAATCCTCAAATTCCATCTTGAAATGAAGCCTTACTTTTTTCTTCAAAACAGTCTTGTAAGATTTCCAGAACATTCTGGCCTTGCTCTGTGTTAATGTCCCGTGCCCTAATAAAGAAAGAGAAAATATAACCAATCATTTTCAGAAGATATTTTTTTATACTACCATCTACCTGAAAATTCCAGATCTCATTATAAAATATTAATTAACTTAATATGTAAAATACCTTTACTATCTGAAGATAAAACAATTACTTGAGGGTCTATGAATTCCCTCTAATGAACTCCTTCTTTCCTAATAAGAATTAGTATATCATAATCTACATTAACAATTACATTTCTTAGTTGAACAGCCATCACTAAAGCCATGTCTAAAGCTGTTCTAGATTACTGCTGTATCTCAACACAAATTTTTTTGAATGCGTCCAATCAGTCCTGAAATGCTTTTTTAACAGACTTTACAGTTACATCTCCAAGTAACATATTCCTCCCTATAAGTTCTCAAATGCATTTTTGATTCAGTATCATTAATATTAACAATTTATGAATCAATATAAATTTTAATTAAAAATTATATTGAGCTTCTAGATTCACATGCAGCTATAAAAAATAATAGAAATTCTTTGTTCACTTTACCCAGTGCTCCTCAGTGCTGACAGTTTACAAAACTATAGCATATTATCACAACCAGGGTGCTGATATTGATACAATCTACCAATGCTATTCTGATTTCTCCAGTTCTACATGTTCTCATTTCTGAATATGTTCATGTTTACGTGTATTTATTTCTACACAACGTATCACATCTGCACGTTCATATAAAACAACCAGAGTCAAGATACTGAATAGTTCCATCATCACAAAGATCCTCTATTGTCCTTTTATAACCATAGCCACCTTTCTCTCTCCTCTTTCATGCCTCCTCTCATTCCTAACCTCTGGCAACCACTAATATGTTCTCTATTTCTAAAATTGTGTCATTTGGAAAAAATTAAAAGTAACTAGAATCATATAGTATGTATTCTTTGCCCTGGCTTTTTTCCCTCAACACAATTCAATGGAGATCAATCGCAGTTGAATGTATCAATATTTCTTTGCTATTTAGAGAAAAGTAGTGTTCCACGCTATGTGTATACCGCAGTGTTCAACCATTTACCTGTTGAAGGACATCTGGATTTCAATCAGTATAAAATTTTGACATGCATCTCTAACAGGGTTGTCAAACTTTTGCTTAAAAGGCCAGACGGTAAACATTTTAGGCTTGTAACCTATACGGTCTCTGTCACAGCCAGTCGATTCTCCCATTTTAACCCGAAAGCAACCACAGACAATATGTAAATAAAGAGGCATGCCTGTATTCCAATAAAACTGAAACAAAACCTGTGACAAAACATTTGACTGGCCTATCAGCCAAAGTTAACTGATCCCTCATCTACAGAATTCCTATTATTCTTGAAACGTATACTATATATGAAGTGATTAAAGATTGTGAGCCACAATGCATTATCAGGTCATCCATCATAAACTTTTATAACTGAAACATCTCAGAAATCATCCAGTCTAATAATTATCATCCAAATAGATGCATAAAATTACTTTTGTACCTTTGCAGAAATACACATATTTGGTCACTTCCCACAGACCAATTTAATCAGATTTTCTAGGGTGATTGAGATAATTCTGATATGCGAATCTAGTTAAAAAACACTAGCTGAATCTTGTGCCCTCATTTTACAGATAGGCAAACTGAAATCCAAATTGGGCAAATGGTCTCAGTTTGTAAACTTAATTATGTTAGTGGCTGGCTTTCTACCAAAATATAGGTCACTATTATAAATTCTGCCCTTGACACCAGCCCAGAATACCACCTACAGGTGCATATATTTCCAACTATAAACACACTCCTGCTATTACCTATTTCATGGATGAGATCCAAAAAGATAGATTTGTCAAAGGTGATAATGCAGTCACTATTAAAACACAGGTCACATTAGTCTAGACAACAGCTTTTTCAAAATTTATCAAATTCATCTTTTCTCCCGCCTTGTCATCATTACCTTAGCATAAAAGCACCTACATCATGTCTAGGCTACTACAACCCCTTTCTTAAGCTACCTTGTAAACATCAAACCTCTTTGCTTTTTTACATGTGTGTGTTTTTACATCAGACAGCCCTTATTCCACAGAAGATTTAGGACAGCTTATAAAATCAAGCCTATAATAAATGCCTAAAGTCTAACATATCCATTTTCTGGCTCAATCCAACTCATATGGTCATTTTCCACTAACACCCCACATATTCACCTTCTGAAATCAGGTCTCTCTGCTACTGACAAATAAATGTATTCCTACTTTGGTTCCTTTTTTAAGTTACTTTCTATGTCTGCAATGTACTTTATCTTAGTCTTTAAATCCCTATTCAAGATCCACCTAAGTTACACTACAACTTTAAAGCTTTCCTTAATATCAACAACACACAAATCCCTTATTTCTTACATGGCTGTCTATACTGCAAGTTAATTCCTAATTATATATAGGCCTACTCTCTATAATACACAAGTCATTACTTCAGTATTAAAAGTGGAAATTTTTGTCCATTAAATTATTTCATAAATGTACATTTTCCCAATAGAAATGAAAGCTTCTTGTAAGGAAAAGAAAGTATTTCTGTGCCCCACTGGACCTACTAAAATCACAGCTCAAAAAACAAGATGTTATTCACAATAACATCTTCACTTTTAAAAACATGCTTTTCATCCTATTACTATTAAATATTTAACTAGAAAATTTACTTTTAACAGGTTTTATAATTAAAAGGACCAACACAACCCAAATAAGCACCCAAGAAATAAACGCATGACAGCATTATTATTTTTCTTTTTGTCCCACTGAATAAGCTACATATTTCTAATTTTACCATTTGATTCATGCTACAAAATCCTTTTCCCATGGCAGTCACGTAGTCAGAATTGAGACTTTCTCTCCCTGGTTCCGCTATTGTATCAGGTGGATTTCTTTTTTCACTGCCACAAAGTCACTGCACTGCTTGCATTAACATTCCTCTGTTAACATAAAATAACTAAGATGACTACTCTTAAGCGGGCAAAGAAATCATTTTAGTCAGAGGCGATAGTTTTTCCTTTCTTCATTTAAAAATCTACTACGTAAAGATGGTAATAAAAATAATCTTAAAAGTTTAAGCACATAAATCACCTGGAAGGTCGACAAAATCTTCTTCTGTAGTCATTTTTGAGATGATTCTGAAAGAGAAGTAAATCACCAACACAAACTATGAGTTGCTGCCTCCATCAGTCATTCACAGCTTGCACCTTTTAACTAATAGATGTCTTTCAGAAGACTTTGTCAATAACTGATGCCCCATAAATATCAGCCACAAGAACTGCATATAAGGTTACCACTTTGACAAAAGAACTGAAATGTCAGATTATTTCCAGATATAGTTGTTACATAATCTGCTCCCCCCAACTAGCGAGTGTGACGCAAAGGCACATTTTTAAGGCGTTTCAATACTCCTACTATGGGCAGCAAAGTATTTGGAGGCCTAGGAACTGCAGCTAGGCTAAAAGGCAGGAATCACAAGCACCTCTCAAAACTAAGACGTCGGCATAGACGAAATGACGACATGAAAACTTAAATAATACAAGTACAATAGATTAACTCTGGTTATCGACAAACGATCACACTTCATTTCAAAAATTCCTGCGGCTTTCCCACTGAAATCCGTCAGAGACCACAGCCCCAGCCCAGCGTTTCCTTCTCCCACGCCTCGGGCGCCTGTGCCCCTTGCCCCAGCCAGGCGCTTAACTGCTCGCCTGTAGCGCCGGGGCCCGCCCTTACCAGACCCGAGGCAGCCATGTTCCGGCCCCGCTGAGCTCGCGCAGAGGTCTGAGGTGGAAATCCACACGGGCCACAGCTCCAGGAGGCCGAGCAAGAAACTAGTCACTGGACTACGAGGCGGCGGCCAAGCAACACCTTTAAGTTGAAGGCAACGACAACGAGACCGACGGTCCGGAAGGCGCGCGCTAACAACGCAGGCCGCCCATTGGCTACGCCCTCAACAAACAGAAACAGCGCGAGCCGGGTTTGAACCGGGCAGCACATGCGCAAAACAGGCCGCGCCGTCCAATAGGAAGCAAGCGGTTAGTGGTCTCGCCCCTTCAGGCTCCTGGCCAATGGCCCTGCCGCCCGCAGCCCCGCCCTCCCTGCCTCCGGCGGCTCTGTTCTTCCCACCTCTCTTCCTCAGCTCCAAGCTAGGGATGAGCGTGAGACTGGGCATTTATGTGGAAGGGACGGTCATGGCAATCGCCCCTTGTGCCCAATGTAAAACTTCTCAACGGTTCTATTTAATACTTGGAAGAATGAGAGGTAGAAATTGCAGACGACTTTATTTGAATAGAATCTTTTTTTGAAGAAATTTTTCTGATGCAGATTCGTTAGTGACGCCCAGCCCATCTAAACATCATCTCTGAAAATAATTGAACTATATAATAATGGTGATGACGGCTTGTATTATTTTTCAAATATGTGGGTGATATTTTGGTAATGCATTGCCAACAAATGATCCACGTAAATACCATTTAAGTATAATGCACTGAAAAGAATTCTTTTTTTTTTTTTTTTTTTTGAGACAGAGTTTCACTCTTGTTACCCAGGCTGGATGGAGGGCGATCTCGGCTCACCGCAACCTCCGCCTCCTAGGTTCAGGCAATTCTCCTGCCTCAGCCTCCTGAGTAGCTGGGATTACAGGCACGCGCCACCATGCCCAGCTAATTTTTTGTAGTTTTAGTAGAGACGGGGTTTCACCATGTTGACCAGGATGGTCTCGATCTCTTGACCTCGTGATCCATCCGCGTCGGCCTCCCAAAGTGCTGGGATTACAGGCGTGAGCCACCGCGCCTGGCCTGAAAAGAATTCTTTACAGAATCCTGAAACCTGCCAGCCGTTGACTAACTATGTCATCTAGGACAAAATTGTGGCACCATTCTGGATGTTTCCATAGTGATAGAATGGAAGTTTAAATTAGGTGCTCTGAAGACTTCTTCCTACCTGACCAGTGTGTTATTCTGTGAAGCTGTCTTATTTTATTTAATTAAAAACTTACAAGAAAATTTTAACCAGAAAATAGTTTACTAATTGAATAAATGCATTAATCAGGAGTGGAGCTAATACATTTTTAAAACATGTAGTGCTTTAACAATGCTGTCACCTATGAAAGCCAATTTTTTAATTTTATATTTATTTTTTGATAGGGAAGAAAGAGGAACTATGAACTCTGAAAGTGGGCCTGGATTGCACTCCATTCCATGAATTCTGCCATCATAGGCAAGTACATTATCTGTTCCTTAATTCTCTTGTCTGTAAACTGAGAATAATATTAAAATGGTTGAGATGTCGTAATTAAATAATTACTGTTTAGATCTAAGAACAATGTTTGGAACATAGTAAGAATTCAATAAGCTATTGGTGTCATTGCAAGGACTTTTTTACTATGTTTGGCAGTTTTGCCAATCAGTTTATATTATACATAATTTACTGCTGTCACATTTGGAATAGATAATAATAAACACTAACATTTATTGAGTGCATACTCTATGCCCAGTTCTGTAAATGTTTCACATGCATTGAAGAGAACAATTAGTATTTCTGTTTTATAAATAAGGGCACTGAAACACAGAAGATAAGCATCTTGACCAAGATCACATCACCGCTAAATGGTAGAATGGAATATTATCCCAAGAATTCTGACTTCAGAACTGAGCTCTTTTTTTTTTTTATCCCATTTAATCCTCACAGTCACCCCTTGAAGCAGGCTCTATGACATCCCCATTTTACAAATCAAGAAACTCAGTCTTCTGTGATAGAGTGGGAATGATTTGCCTAACTAAGTTTATACAGCTTCCAGTTGTCCAAACCAGGATTCAAACCTGGGTCCCTCTGACTCCAAAACCTGGACAATGACCCTAATGGTTTTTATAATGTGAGAACCTGATCCATTAAAACACAGTGAAATCAACTTGCTGGTCCCAACATTATATATACATATATATATATATATATATATACACATATATATATATATATATA
>NW_022437048.1:3008278-3017457 GCF_009761245.1 Sapajus apella
TGCGTTTTAGGTTTTGGGGTACATGTGGAGAAAATGGAAGATTGTTGCATAGGTACATACATGGCAATGTGGTTTGCTGCCTTCCTCCTCATCACCTGTATCTGGCATTTCTCCCCATGTTATCATTCCCCAACTCCTCACCCCCCACTGTCCCTCCCCTGGATCCTCCCCACAGACCCCAGTGTGTGATGCTCTCCTCCCTGTGTACATGTGTTCTCATTGTTCAACACCCGCCTATGAGTGAGAACATGCAGTGTCTGATTTTCTGCTCTTATGTCAGTTTGCTGAGAATGATGGTTTCCAGGTTCATACATGTCCCTACAAAGGACACAAACTCATCGTTTTTGATGGCTGCGTAGTATTCCATGGTGTATATGTGCCACATTTTCCTTTTCCAGTCTATCATCGATGGGCATTTGAATTGGTTCCAGGTCTTTGCTGTTGTAAACAGTGCTGCAGTGAACATATGTGTGCATGTGTCCTTATAATAGAACACTATAATCCTTTGGCTATATACCCAGTAATGGGATTGCTGGGTCAAATGGAATTTCTATTTCGAGGTCCTTGAGGAATCACCACACTGTCTTCCACAATGATTGAACTAATTTACACTCCCACCAACAATGTAAAAGTGTTCCTATTTCTCACATCCTCTCCAGCATCTGTTATCTCCAGATTTTTTAACGATCGCCATTCTAACTGGCATGAGATGGTATCTCAATGTTGTTTTGATTTGCATTTTTTTTTTTTTTTTTTTTTTTGAGACGGAGTTTCGCTCTTGTTACCCAGGCTCGAGTGCAATGGCACGATCTCGGCTCACCGCAACCTCCGTCTCCTGGGTTCAGGCAATTCTCCTGCCTCAGCCTCCCGAGTAGCTGGGATTACAGGCACGCGCCACCATGCCCAGCTAATTTTTTGTATTTTTAGTAGAGACGGGGTTTCACCATGTTGACCAGGATGGTCTCGATCTCTTGACCTCGTGATCCACCTGCCTCGGCCTCCCAAAGTGCTGGGATTACAGGCTTGAGCCACCGCGCCCGGCCTTGATTTGCATTTTTATAATGACCAGTGATGATGAGCATTTTTTCATTATGTTTGTTGGCCTCATATATGTCTTCTTTTGTAAAGAGGCTGTTCATATCCTTTGCCCATTTTTGAATGGGCTTGTTTGTCTTTTTCTTGTAAATCTGTTTCAGATCTTTGTAGATTCTGGATATTAGCCCTTTGTCAGATGGGGAGATTGCAAAAATTTTTTCCCATTCTGCTGGTTGCTGATTCACCTAATGATTGTTTCCTTTGCTGTGCAGAAGCTGTGGAGTTTAATTAGGTCCCATTTGTCTATTTTGGCTTTTGTTGCCAATGCTTTTGGTGTTTTAGTCATTAAGTCCTTGCCTATGCCTATGTCCTGAATGGTTTTGCCTAGGTTTTCTCCTAGGGTTTTTATGGTGTTACATCTTATACAACTCTTTAATCCATCTGGAGTTAATTTTAGTGTAAGATGTCAGGAAGAGGTCCAGTTTCTGCTTTCTGCACACTGCTAGTCAGTTTTCCCAACACCATTTATTAAACAGGGAATCCTTTCCCCCTTGCTAGTTTTTGTCAGGTTTGTCAAAGAACAGATGGTTGTAAATGTGCGGAGTTGCCTCCGAGGCCTCTGTTCTGTTCCATTGGTCTATATCTCTGTTTTGGTACCAGTATCATGCTGTTTTGATTACTGTAGCCTTGTAGTATAGTTTGAAGTCAGGTAATGTGATGCCTCCAGCTTTGTTCTTTTTGCTTAGAATTGACTTGGGTATGCGGGCTCTCTTTTGTTTCCATATGAAGTTTAAGGTGGTTTTTTCCAGTTCTCTGAAGAAGGTCATTGGTAGCTTGATGGGGATAGCGTTGAATCTATAAATTACTTTGGGCAATATGGCCATTTTCACGATATTGATTCTTCCTAACCATGAGCATGGACTGTTTCTCCATCTGTTTGTGTCCTCTCTTATTTCGTTGAGCAGTAGTTTGTAGTTCTTGAAGAAGTCCTTTACATTCTTTGTTAGTTGTATTCCTAGGTATTTTATTCTCTTTGTAGCAACTGTAAATGGCAGTTCGTTCTTGATTTGGCTCTCTTTAAGTCTGTTATTGGTGTATAGGAATGCTTGCGATTTTTGCACATTGATTTTGTATCCTGAGACTTTGCTGAATTTCCTTATCAGTTTAAGGAGATTTTGGGCTGAGAAGATAGGGTCTTCTAGATATAAAATCATGTTGTCCACAAATTGAGACAATTTGACTTCCTCCTTTCCCAACTGAATACCTTTATTTCTTTTTCTTGCCTTATTGCTCTGGCTAGAACTTCCAATACTGTATTGAATAGGAGTGGTGAGAGAGGGCATCCTTGTCTAGTGCCAGATTTCAAAGGGAATGCTTCCAGCTTTTGCCCATTCAGTATGATATTGGCTGTGGGTTTGCCATAAATAGCTTTTGTTATTTTTAGATATGTTCCTTCAATACCTAGTTTATTGAGAGTTTTTAGTATAAAGGACTGTTGAATGTTGTTGAAGGCCTTCTCTGCATCTATTGGGATAATCATATAGTTTTTGTCTTTTGTTCTGTTTACGTGGTGAATTACATTTATAGACTTGCATATGTTGAACCAGCCTTGCATCCCTGGGATGAAGCCTACTTCATCATGATCGATAAGCTTTTGGATGTTCTGTTGCAATCGGTTTGCCAGTATTTTGTTGAAGATTTTGGAATCTATGTTTGGCCTGAAGTTTTATTTTGTTGTTGAGTTTCTGCCGGGTTTTGGTATCAGGATAATGTTGGCCTCATAAAATGTTTTGGGAAGAATTCTCTTTTTTGGGTTTGTTTGGAATCGTTTCAGAAGAAGTGGTACCAGCTCCTCTTTGTATGTCTGATGGAATTCGGTTGTGAACCCATCTGGACCTGGGCGTTTTTTGGTTGGTAGGCTCTTAGTTGCTGCCTCAGCTTCAGCCTTTGTTATTGGTCTATTTAGGGTTTCGACTTCCTGGTTTAGGCTTGGGAGGAGGCAAGTGTGCAGGAATTTATCCATTTCTTCCAGGTTTACTGGTTTATGTGCATAGAGTTGTTTGTAGTAATCTCTGATGGTAGTTTGTATTTCTCTGGAACCTGTGGTGATATCCCCTTTATCGTTTTTTATTGCATCTATTTGATTATTCTCTCTTTTCTTCTTTATGAATCTGGCTAGTGGTCTGTTTTGTTGATCTTTTCAAAAAACCAGCTCCTGGATTTATTGATTTTTTGAAGGTATTTTTTTTTTGTCTCTATCTCCTTCATTCCTGCTCTGATCTTAGTTATTTCTTGTCTTCTGCTAGGTTTTGAGTTTTTTTGATCTTGCCCCTCTAACTCTTTCAATTTTGACAATAGGGTGTTGATTTTAGATATTTCCCTCCTTCTTATGTGGGCATTTATTGCTATACATTTTCCTCTAGACACTGCTTTAAATGTGTCCCAGAGAGATTCTAGTATGTTGTGTCTTCATTCTCGTTGGTTCAAAGAACATCTTTATTTCTGCCTTCATTTCATTGTTTATCCAGTCAACATTCAAGTGCCAGTTGTTCAGTTTCCATGAAGCTGTGCGGTTCTGAGTTAGTTTCTGAATTCTGAGTTCTAACTTGATTGCACTGTGGTCTGAGAGACTGTTTGTTATGATTTCCGTTCTTTGCATTTGCTGAGGAGTGATTTACTTCCAATTATGTGGTCAGTTTTAGAGTAGGTGTGATGTGGTGCTGAGAAGAATGTATATTCTGTGGATTTGGGGTGGAGAGTTCCGTAAATGTCTTTTAGGTTTGATTGGTCCAGTTCTGAGTTCAAGTTCTGGGTATGCTTGTTAATTTTCTGTCTCGTTGATCTGTCTAATATTGACAGTGGAGTGTTAAAGTCTCCCACTATTACTGTGTGGGAGTCTAAGTCTCTATGTAAGTCATTAAGAACTTGCTTTATGTATCTGGGTGCTCCTGAATTGGGTGCATATATATTTAGGATTGTTAGCTCTTCTTGTTGCATTGATCCTTTTACCATTATGTAATGTCCTTCTTTGTCTCTTTTGATCTTTGTTGGTTTAAAGTCTATTTTATCAGAGACTAGAATTGCACTCCTTGCTTCTTTTTGCTCTCCATTCGCTTGGTAAATTTTCCTCCATCCCTTTATTTTGAGCCTTTGTGTATCCTTGCATGTGAGATGGGTTTCCTGGACACAGCACACCAATGGGTTTTGGCTTTTTATCCAATTTGCCAGTTTGTGTCTTTTGATTGGGGCATTTAGCCCATTTACATTTAGGGTTAATATTGTTATGTGTGAATTTGATCCTGCCATTTTGAGGCTAGCTGGTTCTTTTGCCTGTTAGTTGATGCAGTTTCTTCGTTGTGTCAATGCTCTTTACCATTTGGTATGTTTTTGCAGTGGCTGGTACTGGTTGTTCCTTTCTATGTTTAGTGCTTCTTTCAGGAGCTCTTGTAAAGCAGGCCTGGTGGTGACAAAATCTGAGTAATTGCTTGTTCATAAAGGATTTTATTTCTCCTTCACTTATGAAACTTAGTTTGGCTGGATATGAAATTCTAGGTTGAAAGTTATTTTCTTTAAGGATGTTGAATATTGGTCCGCACTCTCTACTGGCTTGTAAGGTTTCTGCTGAGACATCTGCTGTGAGTCTGATGTGCTTCCCTCTGTGGGTAATCCAATCTTTCTCTCTGGCTGACCTCAGCATTTTCTCCTTCATTTCAACCCTGGTGAATCTGACAATTATGTGCCTTGGGGTTGCTCTTCTTGAGGAATATCTTTGTGGTGTTCTCTATATTTCCTGGACTTGAATATTGGCCTGCCTTGCTAGGTTGGGGAAGTTTTCCTGGATTAATATCCTGAAGAGTGTTTTCCAGCTTGGATTTATTCTTTCCATCACATTCGGATACACCTATCAATCGTAGATTAGGTCTTTTCACATAATCCCATGTTTCTTGGAGGCTTTGTTCATTTTTTTTTACTCTTGTTTCTCTAATCTTGCCTTCTCATTTTATTTCATTGAGTTGATCTTCAACCTCTGATATCCTTTCTTCTGCTTGGTCAATTCAGCTATTGAAACTTGTGTGTGTTTCACGAAGTTCTCATGTTGTGTTTTTCAGCTCCCTCAGTTCATTTATATTCCTCTCTAAGCTGTTTATTCTCATTAGCATTTCATCAAACCTTTTTTCAAGGTTTTTAGTTTCTTTGCATTGGGTTAGAACACGTTCTTTTAGCTCAGAGACGTTTCTCATTACCCACCTTCTGAAACCTGTTTCTGTCAATTCATCAGACTTATGCCCCATCCATCCTTGTTCCCTTGCTGGTGAGGAGTTGTGATCCCTTGTAGGAGGAGAGGCGTTCTGGTTTTGGGTGTTTTCACCCTTTTTGTGCTGGTTTCTTCCCATCTTTATGGATTTATTTACCTGTGGTCTTTGTAGTTGGTGACTTTCAGATGGGGTCTCTGAGTGGATGTCCTGTTTGTTGATGATGAAATTATTTCTTTCTGTTTCTTAGTTTTCCTTCTAACAATCAGGCCCCTCTGATGTAGGACTGCTAGAGGTCCACTCCAGTCCCTGCTTGCCTGGGGATCACCTGCAGCGGCTGCAGAACAGTAAGGGTTGCTGCCAGTTTCTTCTTCTTCTATCTTTGTCTCAGAAGGATACCTGCCAGATGTCAGTCTGAGCTCTCCTTTATGAGGTGACTCTTTGGATATATGGGGGTCAGGGAGCTGCTTGAGAAGACAGTCTGTCCTTTATAGGAAGAGCTCAAGTGCTGAGCTGTGAGCTCTGTTGTTCCATTCAGAGCTGCTGGGCAGGTGTATTTAAGTCTGCTGTAGCAGAACTCATAACCGCCTTTTTTATCCCCAGGTGCTCTGTCCCGGGAAGGTAGGGCTTTATTTATAAGTTCCTGCTGTGCTACTGCTTTTTTCAGGGATGCCCTGCCCAGCAAGGAGGCAGCCTAGTCACAGTCTGCCAGTAGAGGCATTGCTGAGCTGCCATGGGCTCTGCCCAGCTGCCATGTGAACTTCCCTGTACTCCTGTTTATAGGGGTATAGTTAGAACTGTCTTGGCAATGGCAGCCCACTTCTGTAATGGCGGACTGCATCGGCAATGGCGGACAGCCTCAGCAAAGGCATACTACCTCGATAATGGTGGACTGCCTCGGTAATGATGGACGCCCCTCCCCCACAGAGCTGGATCATCCTGGGTTCAGCTGTGCTTGCTGTGAAACTCTCAATCTAGAGCGTTTCACATTGTTGGTCTTTGTGGGAGTGGAACCGGCTGAGCCTGATCACCTGGCTCCCTGCCTCAGACCCCTTTTTTTTCAGTTGAATAGGCGACTATGTCTCCTAGGCGTTCCAGTCACCAGTTGAAACAGCACCCAGATTTGTGTGAGTTCTCATGCAGAGCCCTGCTGCGTGGCTGAAACAGCCGTGCTGGAGACTCGTGGTGCTTTTTCACCTGGGAATCTCCTGGCCTGGCTCCCTGTTTCAGTTCCCTTTTTATCAGTTGAATGGGCATCTCTGTTTCCCAGGCGCTCCAGTCGCCAGCTCCAGGACTGAGGTCTTAATCACTACACTCTGACTCTGGGTAAGAAATTTTAGCAAGCACAGTTATAGATGTAAAGTCCCACATGTAAAATTATATCCTTCTGCTTCCACTGGAAACAGTATCTCTCACAGTTATTTTGAGAAATTTGAAATGCAATGGCTTGTGCTGCTGTAGAATGCAGGGCAAAAAGGGTGTTGAGGATGAATTGTTCTAAAGAAAATGGAGCAGCACTCTTATAAAAACAGTTATGGAGACTCCACAGTTTCCCAATAAAGGCTTTACTTCCATATGTACTTGTTGTAGTACTTAGTAGCCCCACTATGGTTTTAGTATTCTGAAATAGGATTGCTAATTAATGGAGGAGTAATATTTATTTAAAAACCCATGTTTGTCATTCTAAATCTCCCCCCCAAAATACGTCAAGATAATTTCTTATGAACTACTATGACAGTCTTGAAGTTTTTCACAACTACTTACCTAGTTAAGGGCTGCGTGTGCATAAGTGTGAGTGTTTACATATCAGTATATGGAAGTATTAACATATACATAATTAGATGTGTATATGGGGAACCTAAAGTATCCAGAAATTTGGCTTGAAAGGGAAGTAAAAAAAAAAAAAACAAACTTTTAGTTACTTACGGTTTCAGGTAGATGATTTAAAATTTGTAAATCTTAAAACTATTTCTAAGAATATTTTGTTTTAGATCTTTGATTTCCATCAAATAATTATGATATGGGTGTTTATTATCAAAATGTCTTCCATTAAGTGTTAGCAAAAAAATATACACAACTGAACTAATCACTTAGAAATGAGTCCATATTCATTCCCACCCCACAGCTTAACATGCACATCTGTCCTGGTGAATGGATAAACAAATTGTAGTACCTCAATGCAGTGCAATATTCTTCAGCAATAAAAACAAACTACTGATATACAATATGGATGAATCTTAAAAGCGTTGTACTAAGTGAAAGAAGCTGGACATCAATGACTATGAAAAGAAATCAAATCAATGGTTACCAGGGGTTGAGGAGGGAGGGGAAAAAGATGATAAAGGAATACGAGGGAACTTTTTCCAGTGCTGAAAATATGCTATGTCTTGATTATGATGGTAGTTATATGACTGTTTCTATTTGTCAAAATTCTTATTATTTATTCTGCAAAAGTCAAAAGTGAAAATATTCGCAAATGACTATCATATTTGTCAGAAAAATTACACATAAAAAATGAATTTCTTCCAAAAAGTGTAGCATAGTTGCAACTATAACAATATTTGCTAAGGTAAAATAAACTTATGATTTTGGTTTTTATTTTATAATGTAATCTTTTTTTCTTTTACTCTTTTTTTTTTTTTTTTGAGACGGAGTTTCGCTCTTGTTACCCAGGCTGGAGTGCAATGGCACGATCTCCACTCACCGCAACCTCTGCCTCCTGGGTTCAGGCAATTCTCCTGCCTCAGCCTCCTGAGTAGCTGGGATTACAGGCACGCGCCACCATGCCCAGCTGATTTTTTGTATTTTTAGTAGAGACGGGGTTTCACCATGTTGACCAGGATGGTCTTGATCTCTTGACCTCATGATCCACCTGCCTCGGCCTCCCAAAGTGCTGGGATTACAGGTGTGAGCCACCGCGCCTGGCCCCTTCTTTTACTCTTTACTGCAAAATGTTGGTCCCTCTGTTAATGAGATCATTTAAATATTCTTTTCTGACAAAATTATCCTTGAATAGAAATGCTATTTATACTATATTGACCATAATAGAAAAGTTAATAAAATATGCTTGCAATGTGCAGGTAGGTAGCAGCAATGTTTACAAGAACAGTTTTACAATGCTATGAGTTGTTGAGGTCCACAATGAGTTTTTAATTGTAAAGTGCTGTATAAATTTTCAAACTGTAAACTGCTGTATAAGATTTTCAAAAGCTTAATAAAATGCTTCTGCATTATAATTTTACCCTTGAGAAGACTTAAATTACCTTGAGTGAAAATTGGCAAGTAATGTAGGGTATGATTTTTAAATTTCGGGCAGTCATTGCTTTGCAAAGTAGCACAGGACCCTTAAAAAGACCATGTAAGCTGAAACCATGCAAAACTTCTGATTGTTTTATGACCTTTAAAAAAATTTATCAGCCAGGCATGGTGGCCCACACTTGCAATTCCAGCACTTTGGGAGGCCAAGACAGGTGGATCACCTGAGGTCAGGAGTTCGAGACCAGCCTGGCCAACATAGTAAAATCCTGTCTCTACTAAAAATACAAAATTAGCCAGGAGCCGTGGTGGGTGCCTGAATCCCAGCTACTTCGGAGGCTTAGGCAGGAGAATAGCTTGAAACTGGGAGGCAGAGGCTACAGTGAGCCGAGGTCACGCCACTGTACTCCAGCTTGGGTAACAGAGCGAGACGCTGTCTCAAAAAACAATTATCAAAATATTAACTTATCTCTTACTGTCAGTTATAAATCTATAGGGAAATGGGAAAAAAAGTAAAACTAATACGTATTTAGCACAATGTAACTCAAAGCATTAAAAACATTGAGCATTAAAGTGCTTTAGTTCTCTGTTTCCTTTTCTCTTTTTTTTTTTTTTTTTATTTTTGGCTCCAGACAG
>NW_022437048.1:3017557-3030636 GCF_009761245.1 Sapajus apella
GCAATGGCGCGATCTCGGCTCACCGCAACCTCCGCCCCCTGGGTTCAGGCAATTCTCCTGCCTCAGCCTCCCGAGTAGCTGGGACTACAGGCACGCGCCACCATGCCCAGCTAATTTTTTGTAGTTTTAGTAGAGACGGGGTTTCACCGTGTTGGCCAGGATGGTCTCGATCTCTTGACCTCGTGATCCACCTGCCTCGGCCTCCCAAAGTGCTGGGATTACAGGCTTGAGCCACCGTGCCCGGCCTCAAGCATAGTTTTTATAGTGCCTGCCTTCATCTCTTCTTCTCAGCTGAACTTATGATATAAAATGAGCATCTTTTGGTGAACTGTCATACTACTTGCTAAGCTTGGGTCATTTTAAGTTAAATATATGTGGTATATGACATATAACATATTTGTAAATTCAAGTGTCTATGGAAACTCATAAACAATAAAATACCAAAATAGTAGCTTGCAGACAGTATCTAAAAGTGAGAGTTGTTTTGTGTTTTTTCTCCAGAGTCTCTATCATTCACCTAAAAGTAAGAGGCAATAGGAAGAATAAACTAGAAGCAAAGATACGGGGCAGAAATGATGTGCTGTTGACACCACAAATAAGAATTCTCCAATGAGGCCAGGTATGGGGCAATTTGGGAGGCTGAGATAGGCAAATTTCTTGAAGCCAGGAGTTGGAGACCAGTTTGGCCAATATGGTGAAACCCCATCTCTACTAAAAATACAAAAATTAGCAAGGCATGGTGACACAGTACTGTAATCCTAGCTACTCAGGTGGCTGAGGCATGAGACTCACTTGAACCTAGGAGGCAGAGGTTACAGTGAGCCAAGATGGCACCACTGCACTCCAGCCTGGAGGACACAGCGAAACTTTGTCTCAAAAAAAAAAAAAAATCCTCTCATGAGCAGAAATGTATTTGGCTCAAGTATCAGGATGGAAGTCATAGAGCACGGCCAGCATCTGATGAGGACCTTCAGGCGCCATCATTCCATGGCAGAAGGTAGAAGAGCAATAGAGGGTGACAGCATGTGAGAAAGTGCCAAACATGCTTTTTTTTTTTTTTTTTTTTTTTTTTTTTTTTTTTTTGAGATGGAGTCTCACTCTGTTGTCTAGGCTGGAGTGCAGTGGTAAAGTCTTGGCTCACTGCAACCTCTGCCTTGTGGTTCAAGCGACTCCCCTGCCTTAGCCTCTGAGTAGCTGGGACTACAGGCTAATTTTTGGTATTTTAGTAGAGACGGGTTTTCACCATGTTAGTCAGGATGGTCTTGATCTCCTGACCTCGTGATCCGCCTGCCTTGGCCTCCCAAAGTGCTGGGATTACAGGTGTGAGCCACTGTGCCTGGCCAAACTTGCTTTTATTTTAAAAAACCCACTTCCAGGCCAGGTGCAATGGCTCACACCTGTAATCCCAACACTTTGAGAAGCCACAGCAGGAGAATCACTTAAGCCTAAGAGTTCGAGACTAACCTGGACAGCATAGGGAGATACTGTCTCTATAAAAAAGATAGCTAGGAGTGGTGGGTGGCACCTGCCTTGTAGTCCCAGCTACTCAAGAGACTGATGTGGGAAGATTGTTTGAGCCTGAAAAGTCAAGGCTGCAATGAGCTGTGATTGTGCCAGTGTATTCCAGCCTGAGCAACAGAGCAAGACCCTGCATCTGCAGAAAGAGAAAGAAACCCACTCCTTCAATAACAGCATTAATTCATTCATAAGGGCAGATACCTCATGACTTAATCACCTTCTAAAGGTTCCATTCCTAAACACTGTTGCATTGGGGATTAAGTTTCTAGCACATAAACTTTGGAGGACACATTCAAAACATAGCGCTAAGTATTCATTGGAAACTCGTGCACTTGTAATACCTACTGGCAAAAAATAAAAAGAAAAAAGAAAAAAATTCCATATTCCATGTTCCCATAACTGTGATTTTATTTAGTGAAGCATCAAATGGGCATGAGATAGAATTATTTTTTTATTTATACAAAACTTGGCCCTGAAATATTTAACCAACAGAAATAGTACTAATAAATTATTCTATGAAGTAATTTTTAATGTAGAGTTTATTCATGTCTTCTGCAAATAAAAAAGGACAGCAATAAACAAAAACAAAGGTAGAAAGAATAACTCGCTTGTTGATGTCTCCTCTAAAGTTCACAATCTCTACACCTGTTTCTTTCATCGTCAGGTGATGTTAATCTTCTGTTTATTTTGCTACTTTAAATCTAAGCACATGTAGGTTACCCAGAGATTGCCCTCTAAAAGTCGGTCTACACCTGTTCTTTCTTACCTCACAAAAAGTAATGGAAAAAAAGTGAGTGTGTGTGTGTGTGTGTGTGTGTGTGTGTGTGTGTGTCCTGTTGGTGGTAGTGTTGGTGGTTAAAAAGCAATTTGGGACTTCCTCTTTGAACAGTTGCCTCTTCCTCTCACACAAGGAAGATTTCATTTTGTTTGAGACGAGATCAAGTTGAAACCAAACCACACACCAAAGAGAGGGGTATGATGGCTAAGAAGCCCCCAAAACCAGCCCCTCGCAGGATCTTCCAGGAAAGGTTAAAGATTACTGCTCTACCTTTGTACTTTGAAGGTTTTTTATTAGTCAAGCGGTCAGGATACCAGGTGAGTCTATAGATGATAATGTTAAAAGACTTCTGTTTTAATATTTATTTCATGGTGATATGGTGTGTTCAAACCTCATTGTTTCTGCTGGAATTAAATCATCTCTTCTTTGAGCTCAGAAAAATGATTCCAATATTTCATAATTTAAATACAATGCATGACTTAAACCTATATGTATACATATATATAATATATATAATAACTTAAGTTGTAATATTAAGGCACTAATATAAAAAATCAATAAGCTAAATTTCCAAAGAATTCATTTAAATATCACAGAAGATTTTGGCTTGGGAGATAAAATGTTTCTTGTATTTTCTCCACAATTTATTGCTATGCTTCAATGATGGCTTGTACAATTAAGATAAAATGATATCATGATTGAAATTAAACCTGCTCCTGTTCTCAGTCATTTGAAGTTTATAATGATCAAATTATTAAAAATGACTTCTGTAAAAATTGTTAAAATGACCAAGTTCATACTGTTTAATATTATATATAGTTATGTGTTCTAAAAATACTCTTCAAGATAGTGACTTTTAATTTTTAGAATACTATTTGGGTATTAAGTACAGTAAGTTACATAAATATCTTTGCTCTAAGAAAACCTATGAAGCAGTCTGTATTTTTTAATGTAATAATTAAAACTTATAGTTGTTAAAATCCTTACTTTTAAAATAGTAATTATGGATGACTTGAAATTGTTTAGAGAAATAAGCCCAAAATTTCCTGTTACTAAAGAAAAAAATCATTAATTTAGGTCAAATTTTATGAAATTGTATATTGACTAAAACTAGAAAAATTTTAAGGTTTTCAGAAATTTCATCAGAAATATTTAATGATCAAATATGTTTTCTGAGGATTCATGAATACTTATGGAAAAATTATATATATGAAAAATCTATAATAGCATATTCACATTTCTTACATATATTATCAGATCATTTATTTGAGAGTAAAGACATAGTAATTTGTATTCTGTTATGGATGTTAAACATACATAAATTATCTTTAAGTTATATTAGAATATTTTTAGGTTGATCCTATATGCTTTTAAAGTAAATTTAATCTTGTCACCACAGATAAGCCAGATAGTCACATGTTGTTAGGAAAGGGGAGTTGAGAAAAAAAAATTCTAATTTGTAATTTAAATTTGGTTGTTCATTGAATGTTTTCCAAGGTATTTGTAATAACTGTTTATGATAGCAGCTCCTTTTTAATGCTTAAAGAAGGCACACCATTAGTATCATTATAAGAAAGAGTAAGAATTTTACAGTGTCTTTATCTGACGGTTTTGCCACTTACAGCTTGTGTTCTTGTGCACGTTGCTCAATCTCCTTGAGACTGTTTCTTCAATTATAAGATAAAGAGAATACTACTTGCTACTTGCCTCCTAAGGTACAATTCTGGGATACAGTAGATGTTCAATCAGTGTATTCACTCAAGCAACATTTATTTTGTTCCTCCCATGCACCAAGCATTA
The DNA here is from genome assembly GCF_009761245.1 of Sapajus apella. Lineage (NCBI taxonomy): Eukaryota > Metazoa > Chordata > Mammalia > Primates > Cebidae > Sapajus > Sapajus apella. The sequence continues at coordinate 3,021,654 of NW_022437048.1, forward strand.
CCCTTATTTCTGGAGAATATGAAAAAAAAAAAAAAACCCACAAAGATCCTATTTTCATGAGGCTTAATTTAGTAGGAGTGCTGTCTTCCTTACCAAATTTCTACTCTTTACCTTCTCTTAAAAAGCACTCTTTGGAGCAGAATGAATAACTATAGGCATAAATATTTCCAATGAAATTAACTTGTGTTTCTATTTGGATTTATAGCAAAGTATCTGTGTGTGTGTGTGAGTGAGACAGTGTCTCTATTGCCCAAGCTGGAGTGCAATCACTGCTCATGCAGCCTCAACATCTCTGGCTCAGTTGATTCTCCTGCCTCCACCTCCTGAGTAGCTGGGACTACAGGTGCATGCCACACCTGGCTAATTTTTGTATTGTTTATAGAGACGGGGTTTCATCATGTTATTCAGGCTGGTCTCGAACTCCTGGGCTCAAGCAATCTGCCCACCTTGACCTCTCAATATGCTAGAGTTATAGGCGTGGGTTGCTGAGCCTGGCCACAAACTACCTTTTACTTGCATGTCAGGGAGAAGAGAGCAAGAGGATGACAATAATGCCTACTTATGTGGTGGTTTCAAGGATTAAAGGGAAAACATATGTAAAACACCTGGCTCACATTAAAGGTTAGATTCATTCTCTTCCTTTTTTTTTTATCACTTATCATACTCTTAAAATTAGTTTGAGTTCTGCAAGTAATACGGCTCAAAGGAGAGCAAGCCTGGTGATAATTAGGGTACTTGAGAATAGAAGCTATGAGAAAAACCTAAGAAAAATAAGTGGAATTTCCAAGGAATCAGCAGCAAATTTCCAGGGAATCTTTGAACAGAAGGTGAGCCAAAGGTATATAGCCAGGTCATCTTTGAAGCTGATTAGCTGGAAGAAGTTGAGAGGCTCTGCAGAATGTAAAGTAGGGTCTCTGCCAAAGTCATTAAGAATATTTAAACTCAAAAAATATATAACTGAGAAATAACCTGGTCTATAAAGGCATTACATAGCCATTTTTTGTGATGGGGCACTTTTAAGTATTTAAAGAGCTTTTCCCCAGAAAAAAAATGTACCAACATGTACCACTTTTCATGCAATTCCAGAAGGTTTGTAAATCTGAGGTCAAGAACCCACGAAAATCACATAATCTTTATGGAAAAGATAATGTGGGAAGATTTATTTAAACCACTGCATGAGGATTCTGGATTAAATAGGAAGATGTATTTGATAATAAAAGCTATTAAATGCCATGATGGAATATTAATGGCATCGCAGTTCTTACAAACAGAAAAAATTTCTCATTTTTTTCTGGGACCATTTGAAACTAAGAGAGAGTTTGGGCAACATCTCGTAATTCCTTCAATTTGTAGTGTGTTAAAGTTAAAAAAACAGTGTGCGTGGTATGTCTTATTAAACTGAACATAAGCATGTGGTCATCATAACTATATCAAAATAGTATTTCTCTAACTAATCTACTCACTTCTAATTCATTTAGCAAAACACTGTCTCTACTGAAAACACAATAATTAACTGGGCATGGTGCCACATGCCTGTATTCCCAACTATTTGGGAAGCTGAGGCAGGAGAATTGCTTTAACCCAGGAGACAGAAGTTGCAGTGAGCCAAGATAGGGTCACTGCACTCCAGTGTGGGTGACAGAGCAAGACTCCATATCAAAAAAAAAAAAAAAAAAGAAAAAAAAGAAAAATAAAGAAAAGCTTACACACAGTTCTTATGGCAGTAATCTTCTTCAAGTTTTTAAAATAACACATTCCTTTCAGGAAAACATTTTGAGCACAGATGCCTAATATGAGAACATTAATTCACTTAGAAATTATAAATATATATACTCCCATACTATTACTCCATGTAAATTATTTCAAATATATAAAAAATAAATTAAGAAAGATGAAATAAAATATAATAAAATATTCTAAAATTTTCTTTCCCAGTGGATCATCATGCATACCTTTGGAATTTATGCAACCCATTTTGGAGACCCCTATGCAACATTCTTCCTTTGGTAAATGTACTTTACTTGCTCACAAAAAAAAAAAAAAAAAAAAAAAAGAATGAGAGTTTTTTATTGGGGAGAGGGTAGAGAGAAACTTAATTGGAGTTTGCATTTTAATTCATTTTTGCTAGTTATATTAATGAGAAAAGAGGACTAGTGAGTTAAGAGATAAAAGTATCAGTCCAATTCTAGAATTTGGGCTATTCCTTTACATTTTAAAATCTGTTCTCTCCTTTCTACAAAGAATAATTACACTCTTGCATAACTGAATAGGTTCCTTCGATGACAGTAGACTATATAATAATGAATACAATCTTTTGAGATATGAAGAATATCATTCTAGTTTCTTAGTGTTGTATCATTCTGATTCTTATACTAACTCTTCTGGGTAGAAATTATTTTATTTATTTCACAAATGAGTGAGTAGGTGGGGCATGGTGGCTTATGCTTGTAATCCCAGCTCTTACGGAGGCCAAGGCAGTAGGATTGCTTGAGGCCAGAAGTTGGTTGGAGATCAGCCTAGACAACATAGCAAAACCCCATTTCTACAAAATAAAAAATTAGCCCTGCATGGTGGGACACCCTGTAGTACCAACTACTCAGAAGGCTGACATGGGAGGATCACTTGAGCCCAGGTGTTTGAGGCTGCAATGAGCTATGATTGCACCACTGCACCCCAGCTTGAGCAACAGAGTGAGACCCTGTCTCTCTAAAACAAACAAATAACCCCAAATAAACGAATGAGTTCTGGCCACAGAGGTTACTCAAGGTTCCTTATCTATTAAGGAGCCTAGCTTGGATTCTATTGTGATGCACTTGAATATTCTGCTCCTCAAACTCAAGTTTTAATTCCACTTGATTGTAGGTTTCCTAGTTAAGCTAGTGATAAATTGAGAAGTCTTATTTTGGCCTCTTATGTCAGTGATTTAACACAATTGATTGTTAAAAAGTAAAAAAATTGTACTTCATTCCAATGTTTTTCATCCAAAGATGTGTCCTTCAAACTTAATTTTTTGAATTTTTGAGTATTTCTCTAGATATGAATAGGTACTTAGATGTTGTCTATTGAGATTGATATTTATAAGTGACTCAGATTATACTTGTATTTATTACATCTTATTAGAAACAAAATCAAGACTGTGACCAATAAGTCTTTGCATACTGAATACAAGTTTGGTCTAGCGTTAGGTTTGCAGCTGTGGTTGCAGTTCACGGGGTGTAATGCTATTTGGAACCTTACTTTTCCTTTGCTTTCATCTAGGTGCCTTTATACTTGCTCTTTCCCCCATTTAATAAACACTTAATGCTTTCCATAAGTATATACGTTTCCTTATCCATAAAACTCCCATTTTTCCCTTATTTAATTCTACCCAATTCATATCATTTTTTTTTTTTTTTAGACAGAACACCTCTATAGTTTTTCTCAGCAGTACAAAGGAGGGCTGCATGTACATACAGAGGGAATTCAATAAACCTTTTCTGGCTATCAGTAATACTAGTTTTTCTACCTCATGGCAGGGTAATGCTGTACTTACGAGGCTGATTAAGAAGATGAACAGAGTGGTAGGCCTTTACTTCAGGGTTTTCTCTTGTTTGTTTTTCGTTCAGGAATCATACAATCCTGGAGTTGGACTAGATTTTAGAAGTCATACTTTAGTAAAATTACACAAATGACACTTTGGGAGGCCAAGGCGGGCAGATCACTTGAGATCAGGAGTTTGAGACCAGCCTGGCCAACAAGGTGAAATCCTGTCTCTGCTAAGTAGCTCCGCAGGCTGTCACACTCACTTCTCTTTTCCTTTCCCCCACTGTGTCCCCTCCCCTCCAGACAGAGTCTTGCTCTGTCGTCCAGGCTAGAGTGTGATCTCTGCTCACTGCAACCTCCACCTCCCGGGTTCAAAAGATTCTCCTGTCTCAGCCTCCCAAGTAGCTGGGATTATAGGCACTCCCACCACTCCTGGCTAATTTTCGAATTTTTAGTAGAAACGGGGTTTCACCATGTTGGCCAGATTGGTCTCGAACTTCTGACCTTAGGGGATCTATTTGCCTTGGCCTCCCAAAGTGCTGAGATGATAGGCGTGAGCCACCGCACCTGGCCCTTTTTCCCCCTTTTACGTTTTTGTACTCTTTTATTAGAATTTTTCTTCTCCCAAGTTTGAAACCAACCGGACACAGAAATCACACAAATGAAGATCAGTTAGTTACTTTTATTATTGATAAATTATCAATGTGTAGTTTAGATTTAAGTCCAAAACTGTTCTAATATTTTACTCCAGATTTAGGTAGCCTTGAGCTACATCAAGTCATTGACTCAGATTAAGAGCCACAGCCTGACCCTCTTGGAGGCCCTTTGCCATATGGCAGGGAACAGAGCAGTACACCCACTATCTCCTGGTAGAATGAGCTGAGAGAGGACAGGAAAGGGCTGAGCTGAGCATGCTGCCTCCCAAACATACCTATTAGATACTCAGTCCTACCCTCTGCAAAGCAGATAAACCACCCTGGCAGCACTGTGCAGAATAGATTAGAAAGTAGGCTGGATTCGGTGGCTCGCACCTGTAATCTCAGTACTTTGGGAGACCGAAAGGGCAGATCATTTGAGTTCAGGCTTTTGAGACCAGCCTGGCCAACATGATGAAACCCTGTCTCTACTAAAAATAGAAAAATTAGCCGGACATGATGGCACATACCTGTAGTCCTTGCTACTGGGGAGGCTGAGATAGGATAATCACTTGAATCCAGAGGGATGCAGGTTGCAGTGAGTCGAGATCATGCCACTGCACTCTAGCCTGGGCAACAGAGTGAGTGAGATTTCTGTCAGAAAACAAATAGATTGATAGATTGTAAAGTACAAGATGGTAGTAGAAAGACAGGTAAAATGATGCTGTTATAGGAAAAACACTTTGTATCCTATATAAAAAGAAGTAAAGAAAAGACTTTGGTTGGGGTTGAAGTTAAGATGTGTTTTATTGTCCTATTAAACTGTTTGACTATGAGATGTGTCAGGTATATGTTGGGCATCTGGATTTCAGACAAGAGAGAGAATCTCTTTGCCTAGCTTTATAATTACTCCTTTGAGGACCATTTATTGTCTGATCCTCCAATAATCTGCCCTTTCGAATTGTTCTTTTCTATGTTAATTTGTTCTTGGTTCAAGGGGCATCAGCAGGTTCATTACATGTTATAACCAGTTCTCAAATGGGGGTGGGATAGAGTGAAAACATAGCAGGGTTTGAACAAAGATACTTTGTCCCAAATTCCAACATGCTCCTGAGGTTGATTGCTGCAGTCACACAACCAATGTTCAAGTCTTACTGTATGTAACCCTCTTTGAAATGTGACTTTTCTACTCATCTTACAAAAAGGCTGAATCTATTTCTCGAACCTTTATTTTAATTTTTAGAGTTGAACTTACAGCAAACAATAATTTTCTACCCTTTGAATCTGGATTGGCTTATGTGACATGCATTGATAAATGTGACACAAGCAGAGGCTTAGAATAAGCTTGCACATTGAGTCTTGCTCTCTCTTGTTCCTGGGAAGCCTCCTGCTAGCATGTGATCAAGTATAGACTAGCTGATTGGAGGATAAGAGAGTGGCTGGAGTGAGATTCCAGTTGTCCCTCCCTTCCCAGTTGTTCCTGCCTTCCCAGATACGACCCTAGACAAGTGAGTGAGGCCACCCTAGACAATTCGGCCATGACCAAGTAAGTCCAGATCAGAAAAGCCATCAGCCAACCATAGAACGGGGAGAAATAGAAATCATTTGCTTATTTTAGTCCGCCAAGTTATAGGGTGACTTGTTACATGGGAGAAGCTAACTAATATATTATCTTATTAGCCATGAAGACAAAGAAAATAGTTCTACCAAGAACATAAGAAAAAAATGGTGATTGTAGTTCAGATAAATTTAACCTCGAGCTTCCTGGTAGCCAGGGAATTAAAAGCAGGATTGAGTTATAGAGTTGTCATTGTTTGAGAAAATAAATGTATAAATTCTCAAGAGGTGACAAACATTTTACTGGTTAAAAAATATAAAGGATATATCAGTATTGAAGACACAAAATATTCATAAGACAAAGTATCTTCACATGCACAATCAAAGAGAAAATCCTTTATATGGACTTTCTTACATTAATCGTCAACATGTCATGTTGGTTCAATAAGCTATAAAAAATCAGCTTGTTAAACTATAAAGGAAGGAATGTTTAACATGTTTTTTAAAATAACTGGATTTTGTTATATACACACTTTTGGAAAAAGCTGCATATGAAGGTAAATCTTTAGATCTCGAAGGATTTTATTTTTTTAACTTGTTATTCTTTTGTAATATAATCACTCTGTATTAATTTAAATAAACTCACTTTGAATGAAATGGGAGTTTGATTAGGTTATTTCAATATTTTAAACTTAAAAGGTTATATATCTATAGAATCCAGAGTAATATGAATATATTTATTATTAAATATTCACCATGGGCCGGGCACGGTGGCTCAAGCCTGTAATCCCAGCACTTTGGGAGGCTGAGGCGGGTGGATCACAAGGTCAAGAGATCGAGACCATCCTGGTCAACATGGTGAAACCCCGTCTCTACTAAAAATACAAAAAATTAGCTGGGCATGGTGGTGCGTGCCTGTAATCCCAGCTACCCAGGAGGCTGAGGCAGGAGAATTGCCTGAACCCAGGAGGCGGAGGTTGCGGTGAGCCGAGATCGCGCCATTGCACTCCAGCCTGGGTAACATGAGTGAAACTCCGTCTCAAAAAAAAAAAAAAAAAATATTCACCACATGAATGAGATTTGAATTTTAAAGTTCAGCTTTGATGGTGTTAAACTATCAATTTCTCACATGTTCTTGATCTATGCCAATAACATATATTATTTATTGAACCCCAACTATGAGCCGTGTACTTTGCTAAGTGCTTTACATGTATTAGCTTATTAAATTTTTTAATCTGTTCTGGAAGGTAGATATTATATGTTTTTCCTATCCTGGGCCCTTCACTGGTCCATCTGACATGTGTAAGCTTCCACTGAAATAGCATAAATAGTCTTAAATCAATGAGGAAAGTTTTGGAAAATGAACTACTTAAACACAAATCAAATTACAGTCATAAGTCACTTAGCAATAGGGATACAGTCTTAGAAATGCATTGTTAGGTGATTTAATAATTGTGTGAACATCACAGAGTATACTTATGCAACCATAGATTGTATAGCCTATTACACACCTAGGCTATATGATACAGCCTATTGCTTTTTGGCTATAAACCTGTATAGCATGTTATTGTATTAAACACTGTAGGCAGCTGTAACAAAATGATAAGCATTTGTTTATCTAAACAAATCAAAACACAGAAAAAGTAGAGTAAAAATATTATATAAAAGAAAAAATGGTATACCTGTGTAGGGTACTTACCACAAATGGAGCTTACGGGACTGGTAGTTTCTCTAGGTAAGTCAGTGAGTGAGTGAGTGGTGGTAAATGTGAACGTCGAGAATATCACCAGGTACTACCATAGACTTTATGAACACTGTACACTCAGGCTACACTAAGTTTATAAAAAAATTTTTGTTCTTCATTAATAAATTCATCTTAGCTTACTGTAACTATTTTACTTTATAAAGTTTTTTTAACTTTTTGACTCTTCTGTAATAACACTTACCTTAAATTAAAAAAAAAAATAAAAACATTGGACAGCCTTACAAAAATATTTTCTTTCTTTATATCTTTATTCTGTGAGCTTTTCCTATTTTTAAAATATTTTATTTTTTTACTTGTTAAGCTTCTTGTTTAAAACTAAGACACAAACACACACAATAGTCTAGGCCTACACAGGGTCAAGATTATCAATATTATTGTCTTCCACCTTCTCATCTTGTCTCAATTTTTTTTTCGTACCTGTGATGGAATCTCGCTCCATTGCCCAGGCTGGAGTGCAGTCACATGATCTCTGCTCATTACAAACTCTGCCTCCTGGTTCAAGTGATTCTCCTGCCTCAGCCTCCTGAGTAGTTGGGATTACAGGTGCACACCACAATGTCTGGCTAATTTTTATGTTTTTATGTAGAGACGGGGTGTTGCCATGTTGTTCAGGCTGGTCTGGAACTCCTGGACTCAATTGATCTGCCCACCTCTTCCTCCCAAAGTACTGGGATTACAGCATGAGCCACCATGCCCAGCCCCAGTAGGAGGTCTTTAGGGCTAATAACATGCATGGAGCTGTCATCTCTATGATAGCAATGCCCTCTTTAGGAATATCTCCAAGAATGTGCTTGAGGCTGCTTCACAGTATGTTTCTTAAAAGTAGAAGGAGTACACTCTAAAACAATGATTAAACAGTATAGTATAGTAAATACATAAACTAGTAACATAGTCACTTATTGTCATTATCAAGTATCATTCACTGTACATAATTATATGTCCTATATTTTTGTTTGACCGGCAATGCAGTAGGTTTGTTTACCACCATCACCACAAACATCTGAGTCATGCATTGTGCTACATTATGACAGGTGATAGGAATTTTTCAGCTCCATTGTATCTTATGGAACCACTGTCACATAGGCGTTTGTCACTGACCAAAAGATCTTTTTGTGACACATGATTGTATATCCTTATCTGAAACGTTATACTAAAATAAATTTGAGAATGATTTAATCAAGTGGTGACATGGGCCTGTAGTCCTAGCTACTCTGGAGGCTGGAGTGGGAGGATTGCTTGAACCCAGGAGTTCAAGGCTGCAGTGAGCCATGATTGTGCCACTACACTCCAGCATGGGTGCCAGAGCAAGACTCTGAAAAAAGAAAGAAAAGGAAAAGGAAAAAGAAGAGAAAGGAAAATAGAAGAAAATAGAGAAGAAAGAAAGAAAACTAAGAGAGAAAGAAAGAATTAAAGGAAGGAAGGAAGGAAAAAGAAGGAAGAAAGGAAAGAAAGAAAGAAAAGAAAGAAAGAAAGAAAGAAAGAAAGAAAGAAAGAAAGAAAGAAA